>NC_054568.1:787752-893872 GCF_017654505.1 Polyodon spathula | reverse complement strand
GTAAACACAGCATTGAGAAAACTCCGACTTCTCATCTACGGCTCTTTTTGAAGGTAATTATCTCCTGAACTTGTAATTCAATTACTTGTAATATTAAAAGTTTTTGTGTTTTATATATGTTTTCTTTTTTTTATATAGACTCTTGAAAACTGACGAGCTTCCTGTGTTTGACGGTGACGGTACATTATTTGCTTGCACTGACTGCAATAACTTTATTGCATTTTACATGCAAAATTGATTTGTATTTACTTTGTTTATAGTCTACTAGTTAACAAATTATATCATTGGAAAGGGCTACTTCAGACCTTTCTATTAATATATTGTGTTTTAAATTCTGATTTAAGGTTACCAGACAACAAGCAATAAAACACAACATGTGCATGTCCAAATATGGGAATTCTGATTAGACAGCAAAGGGTTGAAATATATTAACCTGAATTTTGACCTTTTGACCTTATTTGATTCCAGAATGCAGATAAAATGACTCAATCTTAAAATAAGTATCTGCTAGTTATTTTGAACCCTTTCCTTAGCCCTGCCTACCATACATAGTATTTTGTTTTTAATTTCCATTGTTTTTCACTTCTTTATTCATTGTCATACGTTAATCAACATCTCTTAAATTAATGAGTTGAAATTCTTCTCAGAATATGTGCTAATAACAGACACATTTGGTTTAGCTTGTTGCACATTCTGAGTAGGATATTAATTATTCCATCACATTCCTGAGTTTCTCCTAATATATTCCAACACAGTGCCTGTGTTAAAATGCACACTCAGTAATGGTAAAAAAACAACACATCATGAGTTGTTTTTAACACGTTTCTTCTAAGAGTCTATCTTTCAGGTATTATTTTGATAGAATAGATCAAATAACTCGGAATAATAGTCAAATAAATAACAATAACAAGTAAATGCCTAGTACTGAAGTGGTTTTATTTCAATAAACATCTGTAGTTGGGTACCTCTATATTCCTGCATGTTTTACTGCATGACAGCTGCCAAACAGGATATCCACTGGATATGTAATCTAGAGATGTCAAGCTTACAATTGATATGTGAAGGACTTTGCCCCACAAGCTGGTAATGAATGTGGGCTTCTGCCCAGGGACTAATAGAGGGAATGAATACAATCTTCTTGGTTTTTATTGTATTATCTTGGCAAATACGCTAATCAAGGGCTGAACTATTGCAAATGAAAGGCTGAGGTGAATTGCAAGGAACAGGGAGTGCTGCATTGGCCACGCACTCTGCCTTACATGTACATTTCTGATTAGTCACGGGATATGAAGAGAAATTCAAGGGAGGATATTCAGATTGTATTAAAATACAAAGGTATTAAATCATTGCAGACTCAATATAAAATTGTTAAAACATTTCAGAGTTAATAGTAAAACATTTATATGCCCAAGTAAATATCATTGAAAAGTTCAGATTTTACAAAAAAATTAAAATAAATAGGATTTATATGTTTCCTTTAGACCAGTGGTGAACCACTCCAGTCTTGGAGGGCCGGAGGTGTCCCTCCTGGTTTTTGTTCTAACCATACCCTAAATGAATTATTTGGACCAATTAAGCTTCTAATAATGTCCAATGAAGTCATTTGTGCTCATTTCAGTGTCGCCCCACAGTCTTGCCGAACTCAATTCAAACCCAACATTTTTGAGTAAAAACTATTCGCACGGGATTAGTTGGTCCAAAACACAAATCAACACATAAAGCTCAGTTCCCTCTGTCTGATCCAACGCCAATGAATGAAGAAACGGGTAACAATCCCTATTATTGGTGTTTATTGGTATCATTATGGTGTTTGTTCCCCACACATCCAGATATGGCAAGTGTTCAGTCTTGGAAAGAAGACTGCGGTCATGAAGTCATGTTTGAGGACATGTTTCTAAACAAGGTAATAAAAGTACTAAAATGACTTCCAATTCTCCCTGAGAGAATGCCCTGTGTTTTCCGCAGGAGTTAAACTGAAATGAAGTTTCTAGGTCTATAGTGCAAATGTTGTGCTCGTGCTGTTGTTGTTTTCAGTATGAGACTAAAAAAGAGCCTGAAGGTTAGAAACCTCCAGGAGAAAGACAATTCGAGTCGGAAAGCCACCATGATGCCAGAGATATGGGTCGGACCGAACAGAGGAGAACCAAGCAGAGATGAGTACTTTTATTATTTAACCTAGGCACTACATCAGGGTAAAAAGCCCCCACACACCTGTCTTCCCTATGAGTTTATTTTCTCCAAGAATGATCCGATGAAGGGGAAGTGGCTACCTATTACTCCTACCCTGGAAGCAAAAGAACAGCTTGATCCGTTCCCATGTCAACCTGTCACCAGAGAGGAATTACAGGAATGGATAAATGGAATTGGGAATCAGGGGTGTTTCGGACTGGATGAAATTGAATCACCAAGAGTAATCAATGACCCAGAGGATTCTGCACCAGCTGAGCATCAGACATCAATAATCAAAATGATTTTGATTTGAATGTGAGCAAGTCATTTATTATTATTGATGGATATAATGGCAGGCCCGGAAGATTGCGAGACACCTGGATCTGGTGAGGAGGAAGACCTGCTAAATGCTATTGACTTTTCTGTATCACTTGTCTAACTCACATCCAGGACTAAACACACTGGAAATAACATTTATTATAAGTATGATTTGTTCATACTAAACGTAAACAATGTTTTTAAGTCAAGGATACTTTTTTTCTCTTATCTAAGCTTTGCTGGATCTGCTCCAATCCAATATGTTGTTCACTTATGTTCATTTTTTTGGACATGCTCCAATACAATCAACTTAGCTTGCTATAAAAGGATGAACAGAAGATGTTATAATATGAAGTGGCTATGTGCTAAGGTGGAAACTGAACAAATTTTACTTCCAACATATATTCATGTGATTACATTTCTAACTTATGTTATTATAATAATATCAGTCATTTGTGTTTCATTTCAATTCCCAACCCTGAATTCTGCATAGTAAAGGAACAGACTATCTGCAAAGAGAAATCTGGTCAGTAGAATCCAGTGGCCGGTGGGAGTGAAAAACAGATCACAGGTTTATAGTGTGTCCCTAAATTACAGTTCTGAACGTATATTCATTTCATCCTAAATTTCATGTATGACCTACAGGTATTGTTGGATTTGTTCTAATTCTTGTTTTAAACTGAGTAATGCTAGATAGAGAACTATTGTTTGTTCTGTTTTGATCTGCAATGTGATCTCCTTATTTTAAGATTTACTTTTCAAAAAATCTACTTGTGAAAAATAGTATTCTTCCCTCAGACTGATAAAAGCACCTACTGTGATAGAAGCTTGCTCTGAGATTGGGAAGTACTAATCTTTTTAATAAATCATCTCCTCAAAAGAGATCATTTATAAATAATAAGCCTGGACCTTAATATTTAGTTCTTCGGAATCCTTATATCTCATCCTACCCCGCCCTAGTGGAAGGTGAGAGAAACGTTCCTTTTTAGCAGACATAATGTCAAGTTTCCAATGTCTATGGTTAGTCTAAACCTGACAGCTCATAAATAATATACTCAGAAAAATAGATGTTCTTATAAGTAATAGAAATATATAGTTTAATATGATTGGTGTCCAGGCAAACGCAACAATACTGTTATGTGCTTGTTTGTAGGCTGTCTGTATTGTTCATTTTATACACATTAATAGTTCTATTTGCAATGTGAATAATAACAAAACTATTTAGTCCTGTTAGCCAATCAGCTTCCAGGTTCTAATGGGCTGCATTAGTAAGCACATTATAAAATGGCTTGTTAGAATGCTGCATACTGATTGGCCAATCAGTGGCTCCAAGCCATGATATAATCACTGGTATAGTAACAGTGGTGAAGTACTTGGGCAGAGAAAGCAGCAGCAACAGGTAGCTAAAATAATCAAGAATAACCACACAAATCTTTAGTGAATGATTTACCAATACAAATAAAATACTCCTTCTTTTTATTTGAAAGCATTAATTTAATCAAACAATACAAAGAACTCAGCTTTTTTTAGACAATCCCGGCAGTCTGGTGTCCTTTATTAAACAAACAGAATTTCAATACTAACGCAATGTGCAGGTGTATATGTAGCATGAATAAAAATATATATTTCATCCAGAATCCTGCTCCTGTGTTACTGTAAGTTACAGAGTGTTTATAAAATCTGGAGATGCAACGCCTGCAATTGTTATCTCGCGCAATACTGAGTAATGCTACGTCATCGCCTCTACTGTCTCAGTCAGTGATTCTTACAGCTGAGAGAGGTAAGCAAAAGTAAAAGCAGTGGAATATAAATCAATTTAAAAGTTATTAGTCCCAGCATTCATTTTAATCATTAGTATTACTTTAGAAGCACCCTATTTTCATGATTTTCTTATAATACTGTCACTTCATTTATCTAACTTAATTTCTTTTAGAATAAATATTATTTATTACATTACCGTTTTGCTTGGAGATTTCTGCAGAAAGGAAAGATTAATTTGAACCCTTTTCTTCTTTCTTTATCAGAATTATAAGAGGCCGTCAGTTAAGGCCGTTGACATTATTATTGCAGCAGTGACAGGCACGCAAGCAGGCAGACATCTCTAAATAAACCAACACAACGCAAAGTGAAAAACAGACCGATTACATATAGATAGGACTAGGATTACATTACATTTTAGTATTTGAATATATGTTACAAATCTGGTTACATTTCAGCCCAAAGCACTCACTACAACATGCAATAAAATCACATCATCTCTATAGATAAATAATCAATAGCACACTCTCTCACTGCTTTAATATATTTGAATGAAAGTGATCGATGCTCTCCCTCCCAGAAGCAGTCTTCTCTGGAACAAGGCAGGACAATTCGGGTGTCACTCTGCACAGGAGTCTCGATCACCATGTCAGGTACCAGGTCAGTGAAGAGCAGGACCAAGACACACCAGCCAGTCTGTGTTCCCAGTGCTGAGTGGAAACATCACCTTTTGGTTTCCTTTGATCTAAAACAGAGGGTGTCAGTCAGTCAGTCAGTCTGGTCCTGGAGTGTGTCTGGTCCAGTGTCTGCTGCTGTTTTTTGTTCCACCCAAGTCCTCTTCAGTGACTTCATTGTTTTAATTATTATGTAATTAGCTACTGGATACATTGAAACCTTAACCCCCACCCCCCCACCCTCCTCCAACCCTGGTCCTGGGGAAGCCCTGTCTGTTTGTGTCTCTGTTGGGTTTTTTTCCAACTTGAGCTGCTCTCAATTACTTTGAATGAACTAAATTACTCAACTAAAAACATTGTCCTAATCAATCATATATATATATATATATTGGGATATATATATATATAACCAAAACGATATAGATGGGAGATGGATTTCAGTTACATATAAAGTCGAATAAGGAAATGAAAATCTCTTAAGATTTACAAGCTAAACATTTTAAAAAGACTAATTAAGCAAATTGTAAATTCAATTGAGTGTTCTGTGAAGTAACTGAGAGCAGCTCGGTTGTAAAAAAAACCAGCAGAGGCAGGCAGGCAGTGAGGCAGGCAGGGGTCCTCCAGGATCAGAGTGGGGAACCATTGCTCCGCTGCATCAATTTCAGAGCTGCCCCTCACTGTTAAGAGTAAATGCTCATTATTATTTTTATCAAAGTTTTTCCTGAGCTATAGTCCCTTGTCTAATACCAGACTCCTGCTGATTATAACAAGGTTACATGCATAGATTTCTGTTAAGAGTGTACATTGAGTTTTTATTAGTAATTTCTATGTTGCTTATTGTTCCAGTTAGTCTATAGTTAGACTAACTGGAACAAGATTATAGCTATTCAGAATAGCATGCTCATCTTTTTATTGAAATCAGCAAAACTTCACCCACTATTCAACCCCTCAGTCTACCAAAGAGACAAACACAGAGTTTGGGATTCAAAACCTTTATTTATCTGTAGTAATGGTTAAGGCTGAAGCAGAATGACGTATCTGAGTCAGGCTGTCTCGTGGTTGTTTCCATCTTCATCGACCCTCGTTGTCCTGGTCGCTCTACTGCGTAACGATCTCGTGATTGGCCGTAATGATGACAGTGCTTCCCGGACGGACCTGGAAGTTCTCTGCGATGGTTCCCGCGCAGACGCTGGGGTTGATGGCGTTCACCATCAGCACGGTGGCGAACAAACTCTCACCAGGGTTGAAGTTTACAATGCTATAGGCAGGGAGCTTGAGGTAGGGCAACTCAGGGCTGTCGGGTTTGAAGGCATTTCTGGGGCTCAGAATCTCGGACAGCTGCATCTCGTTGGTGCTGTAGTAGGCACGCAGGTTGGCTCCGCTGGCGTTAGCTACGGTGACATTGGCTACAGGGGCTGACTGAGGACTGTTGACACTAGATGTGATGGAGATATTACCACTGTCACCAGAGATAGTGGAACCCGCAATACCAGAGACACTGGAACCCCCACTACCAGAGATACTGGAACTGGAACCACCCATTGTCGTCAGCTCTGGGGTTCGATTGTTTAGATCAGTTTATATCTGGAATTAAAAAAAAAAAGACAGACTTTAGGCCTGGCGGATTCAGTGTCAAGATAAAAACCACAAGTGCAGAGAGAGAGAGACACTGAGACAGAGAAACAGAGAGAGGGATAGGATTTGATTTAAAAACAATTTTGTCAGTTAATATGCTAACTGTCACCTTTCCAATTCCACTTACTGTGAAACTACTTTTTACAAATAATAATAATAATAATAATAATAATAATAAAATAATAATAATAATAATAATACCAACAACTCTCTCATAGACTCATCGGGTCAATTGCAATGAACATCGCAGTCAGTATGCATGAAGCGTACTAAGTTGTAAGTGTAATGTACTGCACGCAGGAAACAAAAATGTACATTATAAATATCATATGGGAGAAGCTGAAATTGGAGAAGGAATCTATGAAAAAGACCTAGGAGTTTTTGTTGACTCAGAAATGTCTTCATCTAGACAATGTGGGGAAGCTATAAAAAAGGCTAACAAGATGCTTGGATACATTGTGAAAAGTGTTGAATTTAAATCAAGGGAAGTAATGTTAAAACTGTACAATGCACTAGTAAGACCACATCTTGAATACTGTGTTCAGTTCTGGTCACCTTGCTATAAAAAAAGATATTGCTGCTCTAGAAAGAGTGCAAAGAAGAGCGACCAGAATTATTCCAGGCTTAAAAGGCATATCATATGCAGACAGGCTAAAAGAATTGAATCTGTTCAGTCTTGAACAAAGAAGACTATGTGGCGACCTAATTCAAGCATTCAAAATTCTAAAAGGTATTGACAGTGTCGACCCAAGGGACTTTTTCAGCATGAAAAAAGAAACAAGGACCAGGGGTCACAAATGGAGATTAGACAAAGGGGCATTCAGAACAGAAAATAGGAGACACTTTTTTACACAGAGAATTGTGAGGGTCTGGAATCAACTCCCCAGTAATGTTGTTGAAGCTGACACCCTGGGATCCTTCAAGAAGCTGCTTGATGAGATTTTGGGATCAATAAGCTACTAACAACCAAACGAGCAAGATGGGCCAAATGGCCTCCTCTCGTTTGTAAACTTTCTTATCTTGTTATGTTCTTAAGTTGTGGTCTCGCTGTTACGGTACTTTCCTGGGGATCATCCCCAGCTGCAGATTAAGTCACTTCCAATTTAGACGAACAAACCAGTTGCAGATCAGCTGATCCTTAGGTATAGTACGCAGCAGAGGAACACCAGTGTCTGAAAATTACCAAAACTGGCATGATTTGTTCAAAAATCCACATTCCCGAAATTAGCTGTGATTGCGATTTCCCCCCTTTCGCTTTTACTTTTCTTTAATTCTACACACAGCTTTCTGCATAAGCACTTTTCTGTGTAGTTCTTACATTTGCAGTAGCCAGCTAACTTTTTTTTAACTGAAGGACAAGGTACAGCTTTTCTTTTTAAATATAAGGGTCTGTATACCAAACTTGTATTTTTATTTTATATTTTATATTTTATGTTTACAGTTAATACTTTTGTATTGTTTTATATAAAGGAAAATGCACTAAAATATTTCATCTATTTAATATAAGAGGTTGTAAAGATAGCAAATTACTGTTTAAAAAACGATACATTTGGAATTCACTTCCTTCAGAAGACCTGGTTGATATATAATTAAATGTGCAATCATTCATTTATTGAAATGTATTTAAATTGAATTGTGTATATCAGTTATTTATATCAATTGTACTGTATGTAATAGCATGTAAGCTGCAATGCACTGTTACAAACTTTCAAAGATAATACATTTACATCGTGTTTAATATTAGAATAATTGTAGGGTGTGTTAATCAGACATTTACTAGGGAGCCAACCAATGAATTGCTGGAACTCTCTTGAAATTATTAGGCTTGTTATTATTCTGCCCAAATGTGTCTATAAATATAAATTGCAAAAAAAAAAACATCAGTGCATAATTAATTTATTTCTACATTGGATTTGGAGTAAATTCATGTTTAGTTTTTTTGTTTAGCTTTTCCCCACAATATCTGAGGGAAAAGCTCCCCTTCAGCTTACTGCTGCAGTGTTTCACTACTGTCTGTCTGTCTGTGTCTCTGATGGTTTTGTTCCAACTGAGGAGCTGCTCTCAGTAACTTCTTCAATTGAAATAATAATTTTCTTAATTTTACTTTTTAACTTGTTTAGAAGCTTATAAAAAGTTGGAGAATTCATGTTACTTGATACAATTTTATATGTCACTTGAACTCTCTCTCAACTTTTTAAAATAACTTAAACGCCCTCATTGAGCAAATTATTGTTAGTTAAATTTTGGGTTCAATGAATTAATTGAGAACCCAGTTGGAACAAAATCCAGCAGAGACACAGACAGACAGACAGACAGACAGACAGACAGGAGGGTCCCCAGGTCCAGGGTTCAGACACACTGCTCTAGTGATTTTCAGAGGTGAACCAAAATGAGCAGGAGTAAATTAACAAAGTATTGAAGAGGAGGATGATTCAATAAAAAGCACTTTTGTAATTTGTGATTTGCTTTTTGTTTTTAATCCCAAAAAAAAAAACAAACAGGCAAATTCAGGTTCAAAGTCCTACCGCTACAATACCACTAATACAAAGCTCCTGCAATAATGAACTCTTCAATTAGCAGCCCTTTGTTTCAAGGAAATACGTTGCTTGGAGTTTACTCTATTAATTTAACTGCATTGCAACCATTTTCAGTTAGGTGACAAAAGTTATAGAAAGTGGAACAGGCAGCTTTGATTTAGAGACACAGTACACACACACACACACACACACACACACACACACACACACACACACACACACACAAAGACACACAAAGGTATTAGCTGTCCATTCACCACAATTAAAAGCATTAATCGAACTGCATACAGCAGCAGCAGAACATTACCTTGATACTTCTCTTGAGTCCAGGCAAAGAACAGGAATGTCTCTGTGTCTCGATGCACTTTCTGAAGGCTTGTGTGAAAAATACTTTCTGCAGCGGATATTTGTGTTTGTTTTTATTGTGTGTTTTATCTCCCGCCCCACACGCCCCCCAATTCTTAGGAATAGCTCAATTCTTAGGGATAGCTCAATTCTTAGGAATAGGCTGCTTCAAATGAATAGACAACTTGTCACTTTTTTATCACTTTTCTAACAATTGTAACTTGTGGTTTTCTTTTTGTTTTTAAACAAAAGAAAATCTGCAATGTTTTCGGGCACATTTGTAGACTGTGTGCAAGCTGAATTGGGTTAATGAGAAAATATTCTATAAATATACTAGTCATAAAGGACAAAAAGGATTGAAAGAATATCACCCATATGCTTCAATTTAAACACACAATGGATTTATAGAAGCCTATTAAACTGTAGCACTGAACCCCACATTAAACCAACTGACAATAAATAAAATACAATCAGGGATTCTTGTTCATTTTTTTTTAAACTTGCTATCAGTCAGCGGTGCCATTTTTAGATCCAGTAAAACTGACAGTGAATTATAATCCAAAATTCCTATAATATATTCACATTTCAGTTTATTAATGATGCAGCCAAAAAGACAATCAACTAATGGTTTTATCTTCTGTTATCCGCTCTTTTAAATAAAAAACTGCGCTCATGCCTGACACCAGCATCTTAATTGACAGATGGTAGACAGTTTCTATTTTGGCGACTTAAAAAGCAACATAGCTTGCATCATTCGCAGGCATTGTAGATACTCCCATATGATTGCACTAGCATCGCTCGCGTCCCGTCTGGATTGGCCTTAACTTTCTTCGGGTCATGCGATGCAATATTGTAGCAAACCTCAGTTCCCGCAGGCAGGCTTCTCACACAGGGCGAGGTAATCCACAGAAAGTTCCTGCCTGGCAGCTGTGGGGAAACTCCCCAGCCCAGAGATCCTGGAAAGTCCCTGCCTGGCAGCTATGGGAAAACTCCCCAGCCCAGGGATCCTGGACAATCCCTGCTAGGAGAAGTGGCCGGCACCTGCCGTTACACGGCCCCCTTCGAGTCTTCGTCGTCCCGAGAGGCTCTTCAATCTAGGAAAAGGCGGGGTCTGGTTCTCACCCTCTGTGGCCTTGGTGTAACAGCTCCTTGCAGGGTAGCTGTCGGACTGGGAGAGTCCACTGGTGGGGTGGCTCCCTGCACATCGCTGGCCGGTCCACGGTAGGGAGCAAGCTGGTCGAGGTGGAGCACCATCCTCCGGCCACAGCCAGAATCTGGACCGGCTAGTTTACCTCTTCCAGGGGCTCCAACACCCAACAGGGCCCCATCCAGATGCTGTCTAGTTTCGGGGAACGGCCTCGCCATAACATAATTACTAATAAAGAAAACAAATAAGAAATCTGAAATCAGAACAGAAGCAGCGAAGTCAGCACAAAATGTGCTGCTTACTCTCAATTGCTTTTTTGAACATATCATTAATTTTTTCTCAATATTTTCCTAGAAGGCTTTTTTTTTTTCAAAGAACAGATGCATAGGAAACTTTTAAATCTAAAAAATTGAAAGGTCACCATAATAGTTGATTTCCTGTATGCTTCTTCAAAATCCTCTTTATTATCCTTTCGTTATTTTTTTTATTTTTGGCGATTATTTGAGTTTTAATTTGATGTGTGCACAAAACCAAATTTCAAGTATAGTTATAGTTTTAATAACAGATATTTTAATACATATTAGTCTTTTTAACCCTTTGCTGCCGGACCATTCTAATTTCGGTGCCTGAGAACCGAAAAAACTATTCCCGAAAAAAATCTTCCGTGATGTCTCACAGCAATAATAAGCCGTGTGGTAATCAAATCAGTCTTTCTGAAGCTTGTTATTGAGTATACCTAGGCCCTAGAAACAAAAAAACTCATGTTTCCCTCCATGCGTTTTTAATGATACTCTTCAAGAAAATCATGTACAGGAAATGCGATTGGTAGCGAGATATGCCATGTAAACACAGCATTGAGACAACTCCGACTTCTCATCTACGGCTCTTTTTGAAGGTAATTATCTCCTGAACTTGTAATTCAATTACTTGTAATATTAAAAGTGTTTGTGTTTTATATATGTTTTCTTTTTTTTATATAGACCCTTGAAAACAGATGAGCTTCCTATGTTTGACGGTGACGGTACATTATTTGCTTGCTCTGACTGCAATAACTTGCGTTTTACATGCAATATTGTTTTGTATTTACTTTGTTTATAGTCTACTAGTTAACAAATTATATCATTGGATACAGCTACTTCAGACATTTCTATTAATATATTGGGTTTTAAATTCTGATTTAAGGTTACCAGACAACAAGCAATAAAACACAACATGTGCATGTCCAAATATGGGAAATCTGATTAGACAGCAAAGGGTTGAAATATATTAACATGAATTTTGACCTTTTGACCTTATTTGATTCCAGAATGCAGATAAAATGACTCAATCTTAATAAAATACTTTTTATTTTAAACATTTAAATAAGTATCTGCTAGTTATTTTGAACCCTTTCCTTAGCACTGCCTACCATACATGGTATTTTGTTTTTAATTTCCATTGTTTTTCATTTATTTATTCATTTGTCATACGTTAATCAACATCTCTTAAATTAATGAGTTGAAATTCTGCTCAGAATATGTGCTAATAACAGACACATTTGGTTTAGCTTGTTGCACATTCTGAGTAGGATATTAATTATTCCATCACATTCCTGAGTTTCTCCTAATATATTCCAACACAGTGCCTGTGTTAAAATGCACAGTCAGTAATGATTAAAAAACAACACATCATGAGTTGTTTTTAACATGTTTCTTCTAAGAGTCTATATTTCAGGTATTATTTTGATAGAATAGATCAAATAACTCAGAATAATAGTCAAATAAATAACAATAACAAGTAAATGCCTAGTACTGAAGTGGTTTTATTTCAATAAGCGTCTCTAGTTAGGTACTTCTATATTCCTGCAAGACAGCTGTCAAACAGGATATTCACTGGATATGTAATCTAGAGACGTCAAGCTTACAATTGATATGTGAAGGACTTTGCCCCACAAGCTGGTAATGAATGTGGGCTTCTGCCCAGGGACTAATAGAGGGAATGAATACAATCTTCTTGGTTTTTATTGTATTATCTTGGCAGATACGCTAATCAAGGGCTGAACTATTGCAAATGAAAGGCTGAGGTGAATTGCAAGGAACAGGGAGTGCTGCATTGGTCACGCACTGCCTTACATGCACATTTCTGATTAGTCACAGGATGAGAAGAGAAATTCAATTAAGGACACTCAGATTGTATTAAAATACAAAGGTATTAAATCATTTCACAGTCAATATAAAATTGTTAAAACTTTTCAGAGTCAATATTAAAACATTTATTTGCCCAATTAAATATCATTGAAAAGTTCAGATTTTACAAAAATAAATAAATAAATAGGATTCCTATGTTTCCTTTAGACCAGTGGTGAACCACTCCAGTCTTGGAGGGCCGGAGGTGTCCCTCCTGGTTTTTGTTCTAACCATACCCTAAATGAATTATTTGGACCAATTAAGCTTCTAATAATGTCCAATGAAGTCATTTGTGCTCATTTCAGTGTCGCCCCACAGTCTTGCCGAACTCAATTCAAACCCAACTTTTTTGAGTAAAAACTATTCGCACGGGATTAGTTGGTCCAAAACACAAATCAACGCAAAGCTCAGTTCCCTCTGTCTGATCCAACCCCAATGAATGAAGAAACAGATAACAATCCCTCTTATTGGTGTTTATTGGTATCATTATGATGTTTGTTCCCCACACATCCAGATATAGCAAGTGTTCAGTCTTGGAAAGAAGACTGAGGTCATGAAGTCATGTTTGAGGACATGTTTCTAAACAAGGTAATAAAAGTACTAAAATGACTTCCAATTCTCCCTGAGAGAATGCCTCTGTGTTTTCCGCAGGAGTTAAACTGAAATGAAGTTTCTAGGTCTATAGTGCAAATGTTGTGCTCGTGCTGTTGTTGTTTTCAGTATGAGACTAAAAAAGAGCCTGAAGGTTAGAAACCTCCAGGAGAAAGATCAATTCGAGTCGGAAAGCCACCATGATGCCAGAGATATGGGTCGGACCGAACAGGAGGAGAAGCAAGCAGAGATGAGTACTTTTATTATTTAACCTAGGCACTACATCAGGGTAAAAAGCCCCCACACACCTGTCTTCCCTATGAGTTTATTTTCTCCAAGAAGGATCAGACGAAGGGGAAATGGCTACATATTACTCCTAACCTGGAAGCAGCTTGATCTGTTCCCATGTCAACCTGTCACCAGAGAGGAATTACAGGAATGGATGGATGGAATTGGGAATCGGGTGTTTCGGACTGGATGAAATTGAATCACCAAGAGTAATCAATGACCCAGAGGATTCTGGGCCAGCTGAGCATCAGACATCAATAATCAAAATGATGTTGATTTGAATGTGAGCAAGTCATTTATTATTATTGATGGATATAATGGCAGGCCCAGAAGATTGCGAGACAACTGGATCTGGTGAGGAGGAAGACCTCAGAGTCTAAATGCTATTGACTTTTCTGTATCAGTTGTCTAACTCACATCCAGGACTAAACACACTGGAAATAACATTTATTATAAGTATGATTTGTTCATACTAAACGTAAACAATGTTTTTAAGTCAAGGATACTTTTTTTCTCTTATCTAAGCTTTGCTGGATCTGCTCCAATCCAATATGTTGTTCACTTATGTTCATTTTTTTGGGCATGCTCCAATACAATCAACTTAGCTTGCTATAAAAGGTTGAACAGAAGATGTTATAATATGAAGTGGCTATGTGCTAAGGTGGAAACTGAACAAATTTTACTTCCAACATATATTCATGTGATTACATTTTAACTTATTTTATTATAATAATACCAGTCATTTGTGTTTAATTTCAATTCCTGACCCTGAATTCTGCATTGTGAAGGAACAGACTATCTGCAAAGAGAAATCTGGTCAGTAGAATCCAGTGGCCGGTGGGAGTGAAAAACAGATCACAGGTTTATAGTGTGTCCCTAAATTATAGTTCTGAATGTATATTCATTTCATCCTAAATTTCATGTATGACCTACAGGTATTGTTGGATTTGTTCTAATTCTTGTTTTAAACTGAGTAATGCTAGATAGAGAACTATTGTTTGTTCTGTTTTGATCTGCAATGTGATCTCCTTATTTTAAGATTTACTTTTCAAAAAATCTACTTGTGAAAAATAGTATTCTTCCCTCAGACTGATAAAAGCACCTACTGTGATAGAAGCTTGCTCTGAGATTTGGGAAGTACTAATCTTTTTAATAAATCATCTCCTCAAAAGAGATCATTTATAAATAATAAGCCTGGACCTTAATATTTAGTTCTTCGGAATCCTTATATCTCATTCGACCCCGCCTGAGTTGAAAGGTGAGATAAACTTTCCTTTTTAGCAGACATAATGTCAAGTTTCCAATGTCTTTGGTTAGTCTAAACCTCACAGCTCATAAATAATATACTCAGAAAAATAGATGTTCTTATAAGTAATAGAAATATATAGTTTAATATGATTGGTGTCCAGGCAAACGCAACAATACTGTTATGTGCTTGTTTGTAGGCTGTCTGTATTGTTCATTTTATACACATTGATAGTTCTATTTGCAATGTGAATAATAAGAAAACTATTTATTCCTGTTGAATTGCAAGGAACAGGGAGTGCTGCATTGGTCATGCATTCTGCCTTACATGCACATTTCTGATTAGTCACAGGATGAGAAGAGAAATTCAAT
This sequence comes from Polyodon spathula, assembly GCF_017654505.1. NCBI lineage: Eukaryota > Metazoa > Chordata > Actinopteri > Acipenseriformes > Polyodontidae > Polyodon > Polyodon spathula. The sequence continues at coordinate 878,628 of NC_054568.1, read as the reverse complement.
TAAGGACACTCAGATTGTATTAAAATACAAAGGTATTAAATCATTTCACAGTCAATATAAAATTGTTAAAACTTTTCAGAGTCAATATTAAAACATTTATTTGCCCAATTAAATATCATTGAAAAGTTCAGATTATACAAAAATAAATAAATAAATAGGATTCCTATGTTTCCTTTAGACCAGTGGTGAACCACTCCAGTCTTGGAGGGCCGGTGTCCCTCCTGGTTTTTGTTCTAACCATACCCTAAATGAATTATTTGGACCAATTAAGCTTCTAATAATGTCCAATGAAGTCATTTGTGCTCATTTCAGTGTCGCCCCACAGTCTTGCCGAACTCAATTCAAACCCAACATTTTTGAGTAAAAACTATTCGCACGGGATTAGTTGGTCCAAAACACAAATCAGCACAAAGCTCAGTTCCCTCTGTCTGATCCAACCCCAATGAATGAAGAAACAGATAACAATCCCTCTTATTGGTGTTTATTGGTATCATTATGATGTTTGTTCCCCACACATCCAGATATGGCAAGTGTTCAGTCTTGGAAAGAAGACTGCGGTCATGAAGTCATGTTTGAGGACATGTTTCTAAACAAGGTAATAAAAGTACTAAAATGACTTCCAATTCTCCCTGAGAGAATGCCTCTGTGTTTTCCGCAGGAGTTAAACTGAAATGAAGTTTCTAGGTCTATAGTGCAAATGTTGTGCTCGTGCTGTTGTTGTTTTCAGTATGAGACTAAAAAAGAGCCTGAAGGTTAGAAACCTCCAGGAGAAAGATCAATTCGAGTCGGAAAGCCACCATGATGCCAGAGATATGGGTCGGACCGAACAGGAGGAGAAGCAAGCAGAGATGAGTACTTCTATTATTTAACCTAGGCACTACATCAGGGTAAAAAGCCCCCACACACCTGTCTTCCCTATGAGTTTATTTTCTCCAAGAATGATCAGATGAAGGGGAAGTGGCTACCTATTACTCCTACCCTGGAAGCAAAAGAACAGCTTGATCCGTTCCCATGTCAACCTGTCACCAGAGAGAAATTACAGGAATGGATAAATGGAATTGGGAATCAGGGGTGTTTCGGATTTGGGTGAAATTGAATCACCAAGAACAATCAATGACCCAGAGGATTCTGGGACAGCTGAGCATCAGACATCAATAATCAAAATGATGTTGATTTGAATGTGAGCAAGTCATTTATTATTATTGATGGATATAATGGCAGGCCCAGAAGATTGCGAGACAACTGGATCTGGTGAGGAGGAAGACCTCAGGCTAAATGCTATTGACTTTTCTGTATCACTTATCTAACTCACATCCAGGACTAAACACACTGGAAATAACATTTATTATAAGTATGATTTGTTCATACTAAACGTAAACAATGTTTTTAAGTCAAGGATACTTTTTTTCTCTTATCTAAGCTTTGCTGGATCTGCTCCAATCCAATATGTTGTTCACTTATGTTCATTTTTTTGGACATGCTCCAATACAATCAACTTAGCTTGCTATAAAAGGCTGAACAGAAGATGTTATAATATGAAGTGGCTATGTGCTAAGGTGGAAACTGAACAAATTTTACTTCCAACATATATTCATGTGATTACATTTCTAACTTATGTTATTATAATAATATCAGTCATTTGTGTTTCATTTCAATTCCCAACCCTGAATTCTGCATAGTAAAGGAACAGACTATCTGCAAAGAGAAATCTGGTCAGTAGAATCCAGTGGCCGGTGGGAGTGAAAAACAGATCACAGGTTTATAGTGTGTCCCTAAATTACAGTTCTGAACGTATATTCATTTCATCCTAAATTTCATGTATGACCTACAGGTATTGTTGGATTTGTTCTAATTCTTGTTTTAAACTGAGTAATGCTAGATAGAGAACTATTGTTTGTTCTGTTTTGATCTGCAATGTGATCTCCTTATTTTAAGATTTACTTTTCAAAAAATCTACTTGTGAAAAATAGTATTCTTCCCTCAGACTGATAAAAGCATCTACTGTGATAGAAGCTTGCTCTGAGATTGGGAAGTACTGATCTTTTTAATAAATCATCTCCTCAAAAGAGATCATTTATAAATAATAAGCCTGGACCTTAATATTTAGTTCTTCGGAATCCTTATATCTCATTCGACCCCGCCTGAGTTGAAAGGTGAGATAAACTTTCCTTTTTAGCAGACATAATGTCAAGTTTCCAATGTCTTTGGTTAGTCTAAACCTCACAGCTCATAAATAATATACTCAGAAAAATAGATGTTCTTATAAGTAATAGAAATATATAGTTTAATATGATTGGCGTCCAGGCAAACGCAACAATACTGTTATGTGCTTGTTTGTAGGCTGTCTGTATTGTTCATTTTATACACATTGATAGTTCTATTTGCAATGTGAATAATAAGAAAACTATTTATTCCTGTCAGCCAATCAGCTTCCAGGTTCTAATGGGCTGCATTAGTAAGCACATTATAAAATGGCTTGTTAGAATGCTGCATGCTGATTGGCCAATCAATGGTTCCAAGCCATGATATAATCACCGGTATAGTAACAGTGGTGAAGTACTTGGACAGAGAAAACAGCAGTAGCAGGTAGCTAAAATAATAAAAAAATAACCACACAAATCTTTAGTGAACGATTTACCAATACAAGTAAAATACTCCTTCCTTTTATTTGAAAGCATTAATTTAATCAAACAATACAAAAAACTCAGCTTTTTTTAGACAATCCAGGCAGTCTGGTGTCCTTTATTAAACAAACAGAATTTCAATACTACTAACGCAATGTGCAGGTGTATATGTAGCATGAATAAAAATACATATTTCATCCAGAATCCTGCTCCTGTGATACTGTAAGTTACAGAGTGTTTATAAAATCTGGAGATGCAACAGCCTGCAATTGTTGTGTCCCGCAATACTGAGTAATGCTACGTCATCGCCTCTACTGTCTCAGTCAGTGATTCTTACGGCTGAGAGAGGTAAGCAAAAGTAAAAGCAGTGGAATATAAATCAATTTAAAAGTTATTAGTCCCAGCATTCATTTTAATCATTAGTATTACTTTAGAAACACCCTATTTTCTTGATTTTCTTATAATACTGTCACTTAATTTATCTAACTTAATTTCTTTTAGAATAAATATTATTTATTACATTACCGTTTTGTTTGGAGATTTCGGCAGAAAGGAAAGATTAATTTGAACCCTTTTCTTCTTTCTTTATCAGAATTATAAGAGGCCGTCAGTTAAGGCCGTTGACGTTATTATTGCAGCAGTGACAGGCACGCAAGCCGGCAGACACCTCTAAATAAACCAACACAACGCAAAGAAAAACAGACCGGTTACATATAGATAGGACTAGGATTACATTACATTTTAGTATTTGAATACATGCTACAAATCTGGTTACATTTCAGCCCAAAGCACTCACTACAGCATGTAATAAAATCACACCACCTCTACAGCTAAATAATCAATAGCACACTCTCTCACTGCTTCAATATATTTGAATGAAAGTGATCGATGCTCTCCCTCCCAGAAGCAGTCTTCTCTGGAACAAGGCAGGACAATTCGGGTGTCACTCTGCACAGGAGTCTCGATCACCATGTCAGGTACCAGGTCAGTGAAGATCAGGACCAAGACACACCAGCCAGTCTGTGTTCCCAGTGCTGAGTGGAAACATCTTCTTGTGGTTTCCTTTGCTCTAAAACAGGGGTGTTAGTCAGTCAGTCAGTCAGACTCTGGTCCTGGAGTGTATCTGGTCAAGTGTCTGCTGCTGTTTTTTGTTCCACCCAAGTCCTCTTCAGTGACTTCATTGTTTTAATTATTATGAAATTAGCTACTGGATACATTTAACCCTTAATCCCCCGCCCCCCTCCAACCCTGGTCCTGGGGACGCCCTGTCTGTCTCTGTCTCTGCTGGTTTGTATTCCAATTTGAGCTGCTCTCAATTACTTTGAATGAACTAAATTACTCAACCAAAAAAAATTGCCCTAATCATCAAAGTTTATATATATATATAATATATATGTGTTGTGTGTATATATTATATATATACATACATATAAAGTTATCTATCGTCGTAGCAATTTGAGATGGATCAGTTACATATAAAGTCGTATAAGTTTTTACATGGAAATCTTTTTACAAGCTAAACAATTTGAAAAGACTAATTAAGCAAATTGTAAATTCAATTGAGGGTTCAGTGCAGTAACTAAGAGCAGCTCAGTTGTAATAAAAACCAGCAGAGGCAGGCAGGCAGGCAGGAGGCAGGGGTCCTCCAGGATCAGAGTTGGAAACCCCTGCTCCGCTGCATCAATTTCAGAGCTGCCCCTCACTGCTAAGAGTAAATGCTCATTATTATTTTTATCAATTTTTTCCTGAACTGTAGTCCCTTGTCTAATACCAGACTCCTGCTGGTTATAACAAGGTTACATGCATAGATTTCTGTCAAGAGTGTACATTGAGTTTTTATTAGTAATTTCTAAGCTGCTTATTGTTCCAGTTAGATAAACAGGAACAAGACTATAGCTATAGAATAGCATGCTCATCTTTTTATTGAAATCAGCAAAACTTCACCCACTATTCAACCCCTCAGCCTACCAAAGAGACAAACACAGAGTTTGGGATTCAAAGCCTTGTCGGTGTGTGTCGTGTTCTGTGTGTCAGGTGGTCTGTGTGGTACTGGTGTGTGTCTATTCTGTATGTCGGTGTGCGGGTTGTAGGTGTGTCATCGGGTGTGTGTCGTGTGTGGGAGAGTATTTATCTGTAGTAATAGTTAAGGCTGAAGCAGAATGACGTCTCTGAGTCAGGCTGTCTTGTGGTTGTTTCCATCTTCATCGACCCTCGTTGTCCTGGTCGCTCTACTGCGTAACGATCTCGTGATTGGCCGTAATGATGATAGAGCTGCCCGGATGAACCTGGAAGTTCTCTGCGATGGTTCCCGCGCAGACATTGGGGGTGCTGGCATCCTCCACCAGCACGGTGGCGAACAAACCCTCACCGGGGTTGAAGCTTACAATGCCATAGCCTGAGAGCTTGAGGTAGGGCAACTCAGGGCTGTCGGGTTTGAAGGCATTTTTGGTGCCCACTATCTCAGACAGCTGCATTTCTTTGGTGCTGTAGTAAGCACGCAGGTTGGCTCTGCTGGCGTTAGCTACAGTGGCATTGGCTGCTCTGACTCCAAAATTGTTGACACTGGATGTGATCTTGATATCACCTCTCTCACCAGAGATAGTGGAACCCACAATACCAGAGACACTGGAACCCCCACTACCAGAGATACTGGAACTGGCACCACCCATTGTCGTCAGATGTAGGGTTCGATTTCTTTAGATCAATTTATATCTGGAATTAAAAAAAAAAAAAACAGACTTTAGGCCTGGCGGATTCAGTGTCAAGATAAAAACCAGAGATGCGGAGAGACACTGAGACAGAGAAACAGAGAGAGGGGTAGGTCTTTATTTAAAAACAATTTTGCCAGTTACTATGGTAACTGTCTCCTTTCCAATTCCAATTACTGTGAAACTACTTTTTACACAAATAATAATAATAATAATAATAATAATAATAATAATAATAATAATATAATAATAATAATAATAATAATACAAAGTTTACCGTCTTCTTTACCAAAAACTCTGATTGGATCAATTGCAGTGAACATTCACAGTCAGTGTGCATGAAGGGTATTAAGTTGTGGTCTCGCTGTTATGGTACATTCCTGGGGATCATCCCAAGCTGCGGATTAAGTCAGTTCCAATTTCAACGAACAAACAAGTTGGGGATCAGTAGATCCTTAGGTATAGTACGCAGCAGAGGAACACCAGTGTCCGAAAATTACAAAAACTGGCATGATTTGTTCAAAATCATCATTCCTGATATTAATTGTTAGATTGCAACCCCCCCCCCACCCATTTACTTTCCTTTCTTTTAATTGTTCACTAAGCTTTTTGCATGAGTACATTTCTGTGTAGTTCTTTCATTTGCAGTAGCCAGCTAACTTTTTTAACTAAAGGAGAAGGGACAACTTCTCTTTTTAAATATAAGGGTCTGTATAGCGAACTTGTATTTTTATTTACATGTTTACAGTTAATACTTTTGTATCGTTTTATATAAAAGAGAATGCACTAAAATGTTTCGTTTATTTAATACAAGAGATTGTAAAGATAGCAGTGTACATTTAGAATTCACTTCCTTCAGAGAATAAGGTTTTTTAAGGGATGTGAACATTTTATTTATCAAACTTACGTCCTGGTTGATATATAATTAAATGTGCAATCATTCATTTATTGAAATGTATTTAAATTGAATTGTGTATATTGGTTATTTATATCAATTGTGCTGTATGTAATAACAACGCACTGTTACAAACTTTCAACGATAATACATTTACATAGTTTTTAATATTAGAATAACTGTAGGGTGTGTTAATTAGACATTTACTAGGGAGCCAACCAATGAATTGCTGGAACTCTCTTGAAATTGTTAGGATTGTTATTATTCTGCCAAAATGTGTCTATAAATATAAATTGTAAAAAAAAAAAAAACAGTGCATAATTCATTTATTTCTATATCGGTCTTCGTGAGCTCTCCTCATTGAAACGTTATCTCTCTTGTCTCTGTGTAGAAATACGTAAATTAAAAAGATTAGTGTGCAGCCTGCCTTTTCATTTGATGGAAATACAGCTGTCTGTTTTTTTTTTTTATGTAAAATTCTACAAAATACTTTACTGAGCAGTCTATCCAGTCTTGGGTGATTTCCAAACAACATTGGGATTTGGAGCAAATTCATGTTTATTTTTTTATTTAGCTTGTGGTGGTGAACCATTATTCATGCCCCCCCCCCCCCAAATTCAGGTTCAAAGTCCCACTGCTACAATACCACTAATACAAAGCTCCTGCAATAATGAACTCTTCAATTAGCAGCCCTTTGTTTCAAGGAAATACGTTGCTTGGAGATTACTCTATTAATTTAACTGCATTGCAACCATTTTCAGTTAGGTGACAAAAGTTATAGAAAGTGGAACAGGCAGCTTTGATTTAGAGACACAGTACACACACACACACACACACACACACACACACACACCAAGACACACAAAGGTATTAGCTGTCCATTCACCACAATTAAAAGCATTAATCGAACTGCATACAGCAGCAGGGAACATTACCTTGATACTTGTCTTGAGTCCAGGCAAAGAACAGGAATGTCTCTGTGTCTCGATGCACTTTCTGAAGGCTTGTGTGAAAAATACTTTCTGCAGCGGATATTTGCGTTTGCTTTTATTGTGTGTTTTATCTCCCGCCCCACACACTCCCCAGTTCTTAGGAATAGCTCAATTCTTAGGAATAGGCTGCTTCAAGCGAATAGACAACTTGTCACTTTTTTATCACATTTCTAACAATTGTAAATTGTGGTTTTTCCTTTTTGTTTTTAATCAAAAGAATACAAACCTTTACAAATGGATTTAAAAGCCAACGGGTCCTGAGCACATTATTATAAACTTCAACACTGACATTCATTACTGTGGGTATTTGGAAAATAACATAATTACTAATAAAGAAAACAAAGAAGAAATCTGAAATCAGAACCGAAGCAGCGATGTCAACACGAAATGTGCTGCCTAACCTTTACTCTTTCAATTGCCTTTTTGAACATATAATTCATTATTTCTCAATATTTTCCTAGAAGGCACAATGTTTTTTTTTTTTTTGTTTGTTTCAAAGCATAGATGTAGAGGAAACTTTAAAAGCTAAAAAATTGAAAGGTCACCAGAATAGTTTATTTCCTGTATGCTTTTCAAAAATCCTTTTTATGATCCTTTTATAATGTTGTTATTTTTGGCAATTATTTGAATTTTAATTTGATGTGTGCACAAAACCAAATTTCATGTATACTTATAGTTCTAATAACAGATATTTTAATACGTGTTAGTATTAACCTGAATTTTGACCTTTGACCTTTCTTGATTCCAGAATGCAGATAAAATGACACAATCTTAATAAAATACTTTTTTAAAAATGTTAAACATTTAAATAACTCTCTGCTAGTTGTTTTTGAACCTTTTCCTTAGCCCTGCCTACCATACATAGTATTCTGTTTTTAATTTCCATTCTTTTTCACTTCTTTATTCATCTATTGTACGTTAATCAACAGCTGTTAAAAGAATGAGTTGAAATTCGAGAGGAAAAACCTCAGAATGGAGTGTGGTAACCAGCGGTGTACCACAGGGATCAGTATTAGGTCCTCTGCTATTCCTAATCTACATTAATGATTTAGATTCTGGTATAGTAAGCAAACTTGTTAAATTTGCAGACGACACAAAAGTAGGAGGAGTGGCAAACACTGTTGCAGCAGCAAAGGTCATTCAAAATGATCTAGACAAGATTCAGAACTGGGCAGACACATGGCAAATGACATTTAATAGAGAAAAGTGTAAGGTACTGCACGCAGGAAATAAAAATGTACATTATAAATATCATATGGGAGATATTGAAATTGGAGAAGGAATCTATGAAAAAGACCTAGGAGTTTTTGTTGACTCAGAAATGTCTTCATCTAGGCAATGTGGGGAAGCTATAAAAAAGGCTAACAAGATACTCGGATACATTGTGAAAAGTGTTGAATTTAAATCAAGGGAAGTAATGTTAAAACTGTACAATGCACTTGTAAGACCTCATCTTGAATATTGTGTGCAGTTCTGGTCACCTCGCTATAAAAAAGATATTGCTGCTCTAGAAAGAGTGCAAAGAAGAGCGACCAGAATTATTCCGGGCTTAAAAGGCATGTCATATGCAGACAGGCTAAAAGAATTGAATCTGTTCAGTCTTGAACAAAGAAGACTACGTGGCGACCTAATTCAAGCATTCAAAATTCTAAAAGGTATTGACAGTGTGGAAGCAAGGGACTTTTTCAGCCTGAAAAAAGAAACAAGGACCAGGGGTCACAAATGGAGTTTAGAAAAAGGGGCATTCAGAACAGAAAATAGGAGACACTTTTTTACACAGAGAATTGTGAGGGTCTGGAATCAACTCCCCAGTAATGTTGTTGAAGCTGACACCCTGGGATCCTTCAAGAAGCTGCTTGATGAGATTTTGGGATCAATAAGCTACTAACAACCAAACGAGCAAGATGGGCCGAATGGCCTCCTCTTGTTTTCTTATGTTTCTTATGTTCTTATGTTAATCAACAGCTGTTAAAAGAATGAGTTGAAATTCTGCTCAGATTATGTGCTAATAACAGACACATTTTGTGTAGCTTGTTGCACATTCTGAGTAGGATATTAACTATTCCATCACATTCCTATGTTTCTCCTAATATATTCCAACACAGTGCCTGTGTTAAAATGCACAGTCAGTAATGATTAAAAAACAACACATCATGAGTTGTTTTTAACACGTTTGTTCTAAGAGTCTATCTTTCAGGTATTATTTTGATAGAATAGATCAAATAACTCAGAATAATAGTCAAATAAATAACAATAACAAGTAAATGCCTAGTACTGAAGTGGTTTAATTTCAATAAACTTCTGTAGTTGGGTACCTCTATATTCCTGCATGTTTTACTGCAAGACTGCTGCCAAACAGGATATCCACTGGATATGTAATCTAGAGATATCAAACTTACAATTGATATGTGAAGGACTTTGCCCCACGAGCTGGTATTGAATGTAGGCTTCTGCCCAGGGACTAATAGAGGGAATAAATACAATCTTCTTGGTTTTTATTGTGTTATCTTGGCAGATACGTTAATCAAGGGCTGAACTATTGCAAATGAAAGGCTGAGGTGAATTGAAAGGAACAGGGAGTGCTGCATTGGTCATGCACTCTGCCTTACATGCACATTTCTGATTAATCACAAGATGAGACAAGAAATTCAAGGAAGGACCCTCAGATTGTATTAAAATACAAAGGTATTAAATCATTTCACAGTCAATATAAAATTGTTAAAACTTTTCAGAGTCAATATTAAAACATTTATTTGCCCAATTAAATCAAATGTATTGAAAAGTTTAGATTTTACAAAAAAAAAAAATAGGTGCACCACTCCGGTCCTGGAGGGCCGGCGGGGGCTCTCCTGGTTTTTGTTATAACCATACCCTAAATGAATTAATTTGCTTCTAATAATGTCCAGTGAAGTCATTATGCTCATTTCTGATGTCGCTCCGCAGTCGTGCTGAACTCAATTCAAACACAACATTTTTTACTAAATAAAAACTATTCTCATGAGATTAGTTGGTCCAAAGCACTAACAAATTGAATCACCAAGAGTAATCAATGACCCCGAGGATTCTGGGCCAGCTGAGCGTAAGACATCAATAATCAAAATGATTTTGATTTGAATGTGAGCAAGACATTTATTATTATTGATGGATGTAATGGCAGGCCCGGAAAATTGCGAGACAACTGGATCTGGTGAGGAGGAAGACCTCAGAGTCTAAATGCTATTGACTTTTCTGTATCACTTGTCTAACTCACATCCAGGACTAAACACACTGGAAATAACTTTTATTATATGTAAAAAAATGATTTAAACATTGATACCTTTTTTTCTCTTATGTAAGTTTGGTTGGATCTGCTCCAATCCAATATGTTGTTCACTTATGTCCATTTTTTTGGGACATGCTCCAATACAATCAACTTAGCTTGCTATAAAAGGTTGAACAGAAGATTTTATAATATAGTGGCTATGTGCTACGGTCGAAACTGAACAAATTTTGCTTCCAACATATATTCATGTGATTACATTTTAACTTATTTTATTATAATAATACCAGTCATTCGTGTTTCATTTCATTTCCCGACCCTGAATTCTGCACTGTGAAAGAACAGACTATCTGCAAAGAGGAATCCAGTGTCCGGTGGGAGTGAAAAACAATCACAAGTTTATAGTGTGTCCCTAAATTATAGTTCTGAACGTATATTAATTCAATTCTAAATTTCATGTATGACCTTGTGAACACGCTGCCAGCAGGGGTGACATCAGAAAGAATCACACAAGCAGGCAGTATTGGGGTTCAGACTGACACGCAATGGCTACGCTCAGTGTTTTAATTAAACAAATAAAAGATTTAAACAAAAACAGCACACGGCACTTGACGCCAAAATAAATAGACAAACAAAACAGACTAACACTCAAACAAACAGTGGACTAACAAACAACGGTTATATTTACTTTGTAGAGTTTTTCTGTTATTCATTCTCTCCTCTCCACACCCGTTCTGCTCTCACTGAGCACACAACCCAGAGTGAGTGAAACACTCATCTCTCTCCTCTCTCTCTCTCTCTCCTCTCTCTCTCTCTCTCTCTCTCTCTCTCTATATTATATATATATATATAATGAATATATATATATATATATATACAGTGTGCAGGTGTTACGATGAATTCAGTGTCCCCTAGGATTCATGTGTCCCCCGATGGATATGCGTAACAGACCTCGTTATATGCCAGCAGGAGCGTGTGATTACTTTTGGCCGTTCTACATCCAGAATAGATAGATTAAATACAGTAACTACAACAACGATGTATTGTGTTTCCTGAAATGTTTATAAATTAGTTAAACTTACTCTTATTAGGGCAGAAGTACTGTATGTACTCTTACTATATTGTGATTATTGAACTGTAGATGAGGATATTTTAGTTAAAGTTGCTCTTATCAAATGAAAACAATGCTTATTCTTATGGAATGCTAATCACAAACTGGTGGTGGAAGTTGTGGGATTACTGATGTTGTGTATGCTCAACATCATGCGTCAAAATTACAGTTAAATCACTCTTACCTCTGTATGGTACCATTCATTCTTTCCACCAAACCATTGGTTTGAAGGTGGTAAGATAAGCAGAGGCTCCGTTTTATATTCACAAACCACGGACTGCCTCTTTAGCAGCTTTGACCACCTTCATTGATGGCTCTGTACCATTCTTACATATATAATAGAGCTCTTAGTCTAATAAACAAAAAAATAATAGTCATTCAGTAGTGGGACACAAATTACAGAATATCATTTCAACCAAACAGAATTCAAATAAATAAAACAGCTGCAGGAGACTCATTGCCATTCACCTAGTCAGCTTTTTATTTGGTACGAGCAGTTTCATGAAACTCATTAAAACTTGACATGAGGAAAAAGGCAACAATAACAACCCAAGCCATAGTGGAGCAGACCACACTATGCATAATAGACTTGAACCTCAGGAAGGTGACTGGATGCACCACAGCCAAGTAGCGCTCCACACATATCAAACAAAGGAACAGAGGACCCCCAATCAAGATGAAACCATAGACACATTTTGAAATGTAGTCAATATATCTGTCAGATAAAAAGTAACTGTTATCAAGGGGTGAGTAAAGACAATGAAAAGCATGCAAAACAGTCAGGGTAATGAAGACCTAAAAAGAGACATGGACACGTCTATTGTTCAGTAAGATCCACAGGACTTTGATATTTGCTGGCCAACCCAGAATGGCTGTAAGGAATTGCACAGCTGACCAAAAGAAATTCCCAGAACTGTTTTTGCATTCCTCCAGGTTTATGGTATTGTTCAGGACCGTGATTAATTTTGCACAGAATTTACCAACAAGGATTCTGGCGAGAGACAAGATTGAGATTATCAGATCTCGCTGGCTGTAATATAAAACAGCATGTTGCTGGAGTGCTTGAAAATTCAGTGGTTGGAATTGTCACAGATGGCTTTGTGTGGCGTGTGGGTGGTGATGTCAGGTTCAGGAAGCAAGTCAAAACAAGGTATGATGGGGCAAATACTGAAACGCAAGAGCTCTCGGCGCATTTATTACATAATACGTAAAATAAATATTTATACAAAATCACTAAACAAAAAGGGCACAGGAGCCAAACAAACAAAAAATAAACAAATAGTATTCTGGTTGCGAAACCAGCATATGTAGCAGTTGTTTAGTTCCTTTTACACACAGATTTACGTCTCTCCTCTGACACACTCCGCCAAGAGTGGGTTTTTTATATTCGTGCCTGGAGCCTTAATTACCCATTCATAAACTACTTTATTAAGGCTCCAGTCAGATTACCACAAGAGTTCTAGGGAAGGGGATTTAGGGAAGCCAGTCTCAAACAATAAATAATAGACAGTCGGTGCTCGACCGCCTGCACATAAGGTAGGCAGAAGCAGGGAAAAAAAGAAACTTCGTCAAACACAACCACCAGAATTCAAAACAACCAACAGATTTCAGTCACTTCAGAATTTTGATGAGCAGAACCAACAACAAGAGAATGAAAGGAACAACATCCAGGACCCTATTGACAGTGGTGACCAGACAGCAAAAAGAAGGGAGGTCATGATTGTTGGGGACTCCATATTGAGAAACACAGCAAGTTCAATTCGCAGTTTGGACCCCCTTACTACAACAGTGTGCTGCCTTCCGGGAGCCTCGGTCAAGCACATCACTGAAAACGTGGACAGGCTCCTAGAACGAACAGGAGACGACCCGGTAGTAGTCGTCCACATCGGTACAAACAACATTGGAAGAGACAGACCAAAATCCCTGCAAAACAAATTCAGAGAGCTAGGAAGGAAATTAAAAGAGAAAACCAAAACTGTGGTATTTTCTGGTATACTACCCGCACCTTGCAAAGGACCATATGGACAGCTGGAAATAATTAATCAAAACGAATGGCTGAAGACGTGGTGCACACGGGAAGGCTTCACCTATCTTGATCATTGGACCACATTCTACAACGAGGACTATCTGTATAGACGGGATGGACTGCATTTAAATAACAAGGGAACTAGTCTACTCGGAGAAAAGATCCTCGAGCAGGTTCGGAAGCATTTAAACTAGAAAGGAAGGGGGGAGAAATCAACAAAAAAACAGAAGGGAGACCGCATCAAAACAAGAACAACAACTCAGGTAAGACAACCATTAAATGTATTTATCTAAATGCTAGAAGTATCAGAAACAAAATTCTAGAACTTGAAGCTACTGCACTAACAAGTAACTATGATGTGATAGGTGTTACAGAAACTTGGTTATCTGAGAGTGATGGGGACGAATATAATATTTGTGGGTATACACTGTATAGGAAAGACAGGCAGGACAGAAGAGGAGGAGGGGTAGCGCTATACATAAGAAACAGTCTTGAAGCCCAGGTGTTAAACCTGGACAAAGAAAATAAAACCGAATCAATATGGGTCAGAATAACGGACAAAAATTCAAAAGGCATAATAATAGGAGCATGCTATAGACCGCCAGATTCAGACGGTGAGCACAATAATCTGTTATACAATGACATTAGAAATGCGTGTAGCAAAGGAGAAGCCATACTAATGGGGGATTTCAACTTCCCCCAAATAAAATGGGAAAACCCGGTGGGTAGCACGAAGGATGAAATAGAAATGGTTGAAATGACAAATGACTGCTTCCTAACACAATTTGTGAAGGCACCCACTAGAGGGGAGGCATGCCTTGATTTAGTCTTTTCAAATAACGAAGATAGAATAACTAAAACAGAGGTCAGAGAACCACTGGCAAACTCAGACCACAACATGGTCTCATTTGAAGTGTTTTTTAAATCCCCAAAAGTAATGACTAAAGCTAAGGTTTACAATTTTAGAAAAGCAAACTATGAAGGTATGAAACAGAGACTAACAGAAGTAGATTGGAGTAAAATAGAGAAAACACCCACAGAAGAAGGATGGTTGTTCTTCAAAAATGTAGTACTAGAGGCGCAAAACAATTACATCCCTAAAGTAGACAAATCTAAATGTAAAACTAAATTGCCAAAATGGTTTAATAGATCAATTAAAAAAAATATTCAGCGAAAAAAGGCACTTTACAGAGCATTAAAAAAGGACCAAAAAGAAAGTACGCAGAAAGAGTACACAGAACTGCAAACGCAAGTCAAAAAGGAAGTTAGAGAAATAGAAATGAACATTGCTAAGGGGGCTAAAACCAATTCCAAAATGTTTTTCCAATATTACAACAGCAAGAGAACATTCAAAAGAGGAGGTTAAATGTCTAAGAGATACAAATGGCAAAACCGTAGATGAAGAAAAAAAAATAGCAAATATATTAAATGATTACTTTTCACAAGTTTTTACAGAGGAAGATACAGACAACATGCCCCACATGTCATCCAGTTCCTATCCAGTTTTAAATAACTTTAGCATAACTGAGGCAGAAGTGTTAAAGGGACTAGGAGCTCTTAAAATAAACAAATCCCCTGGGCCGGATGAGATCCTCCCAGTAGTACTCAAAGAAATGAAAGAAGTAATTTACAAACCGCTAACCAAGATCATGCAGCAGTCTCTTGACACAGGGGTGGTACCGACAGACTGGAAAATTGCAAACGTAATACCGATCCACAAAAAGGGAAACAAAACTGAACCAGGTAACTACAGACCAGTAAGCCTGACTTCTATTATATGCAAACTTATGAAAACTATAATAAGATCCAAAATGGAAAATTACCTATATTGTAACAGGGTCCTGGGAGACAGTCAACATGGTTTTAGGAAAGGGAGATCATGTCTAACTAACTTGCTTAATTTTTTTGAGGATGCAACATCGATAATGAATAATTGCAAAGCATATGACATGGTTTATTTAGATTTCCAGAAAGCTTTTGACAAAGTCCCGCACAAAAGATTAATTCTCAAACTGAACGCAGTTGGGATTCAAGGAAACACATGTACATGGATTAGGGAGTGGTTAACATGTAGAAAACAGAAAGTACTGATTAGAGGAAAAACCTCAGAATGGAGTGTGGTAACCAGCGGTGTACCACAGGGATCAGTATTAGGTCCTCTGCTATTCCTAATCTACATTAATGATTTAGATTCTGGTATAGTAAGCAAACTTGTTAAATTTGCAGACGACACAAAAATAGGAGGAGTGGCAAACACTGTTGCAGCAGCAAAGGTCATTCAAAATGATCTAGACAAGATTCAGAACTGGGCAGACACATGGCAAATGACATTTAATAGAGAAAAGTGTAAGGTACTGCACGCAGGAAATAAAAATGTACATTATAAATATCATATGGGAGATATTGAAATTGGAGAAGGAATCTATGAAAAAGACCTATGAGTTTTTGTTGACTCAGAAATGTCTTCATCTAGACAATGTGGGGAAGCTATAAAAAAGGCTAACAAGATCCTCGGATACATTGTGAAAAGTGTTGAATTTAAATCAAGGGAAGTAATGTTAAAACTGTACAATGCACTAGTAAGACCTCATCTTGAATATTGTGTTCAGTTCTGGTCACCTCGCTATAAAAAAAGATATTGCTGCTCTAGAAAGAGTGCAAAGAAGAGCGACCAGAATTATTCCGGGCTTAAAAGGCATGTCATATGCAGACAGGCTAAAAGAATTGAATCTGTTCAGTCTTGAACAAAGAAGACTACGTGGCGACCTAATTCAAGCATTCAAAATTCTAAAAGGTATTGACAGTGTCGACCCAAGGGACTTTTTCAGCCTGAAAAAAGAAACAAGGACCAGGGGTCACAAATGGAGTTTAGAAAAAGGGGCATTCAGAACAGAAAATAGGAGACACTTTTTTACACAGAGAATTGTGAGGGTCTGGAATCAACTCCCCAGTAATGTTGTTGAAGCTGACACCCTGGGATCCTTCAAGAAGCTGCTTGATGAGATTTTGGGATCAATAAGCTACTAACAACCAAACGAGCAAGATGGGCCGAATGGCCTCCTCTCATTTGTAAACTTTCTTATGTTCTTATGTTCTTATGTTTTATAAAATAATAATAATAATAACAACAAATGAATATATACATACATAAATAACACAAAGGGTGGGCACTCCATCACAGAATTTGTTAAAAAAAGAAAAATTCAATATGCAGGTATCTCTGAGCTAAAAGTGGTTGGGATGTTATCACTGCACAGACAATCGAGGTGTCCACTATGGTTGTGGTGGCCACAGCAGGATAAGGTAGGCTGGTAGTTAATGGGTTAACTGGTTTCACCGCACTGGAGATATCCATGCTGTCTGTACTGGCACTGTGGGGGATAGGATTAGGTCCAACACATGTTGCTTCTTATCCATTTTATCCTTTGGTCAGTCTGTTTGGTAAGATCTGGCTCGAAGGACCATGTGACAGAGGGCAGGGACCTCTTTAGGCTAGACTAGTCCATTTGGTGAAGTTGAACAGATGCCCAAGGATAGGTATCCCAGTCAGATGATTAGTTTACTCACTTATTCACAGCTGGCTATGACAATACAAAAAAAACGACTGTCTAAGCTGACTCCTCTGGAAAGTGTCTCACTAAGATGATGTGTACAAAGAGAACAATATAACATTGATGAACACTAGATGGCAGCATTTAGCTGAAAAATCAAAGACTTTTTAACAATTATTATTATTATTATTATTTAGGGTTGGCATGAACCCAGAGTGACACCTAAGCGTACAGCTGCTACCACACACTCATGATGACGAGGGCTGGCTGAAAACAGTGGACCAGTATTAGATATGAGAAATAACCTATCATATCATTACAGTACAGTGCCATACATTAGACTACACTACGACCCTAAACTGCAACAGCAATGTTTTAAAGAAAATCTACGTGTCTGGTTCTGTATTTGCTTTAGAGCCCATTTTCAGAGTAGTGGAAGGCAGGGGTATTTTATCTGAATGGAAAAATGGTAACATGTTTTTTGTAAAATATTGAAGATTTTAAATTATTTAGATAACAGATGATTTTGTTGCGTATGGTGCACTGTTTGCTTTTCTGCATGGATGTCTTGGGCATAAATCATTAGTTTACCTGCCGTAAACCTGGTTCCCTGAAAGAGAAGATGGCCGCCAAACATCGTTAAGGGATACACTCCTGCCTTTTGGTAGGTGTTACTGAGCTCATATCAAAGCTGCTGATAGGCCCCCTCCCCTCAGTGACCCCCTCAGTCCCACCTCCCGAGGGTACTTAACTGTCACGCAGGGGAGATTCATTCTCTTTCAAGACAAAACCGTGATGTCGACTGAAGCGACCTCGCGGTTGGTGGCCATCTTCTCTTTCAGGGAACCAGGTTTATGGTAGGAAAACTAACGTTCCATTTCAATTCGAAGATGGCCACCAAATATCGTTATGGTAAATGTGTACCGGAGCCTTCATGAGGGAAGAGAGAACGACAGCATATGAAGGACGCTAAGTCCTGCCTGACCAAGGTAAATGGCGTGAGCATGCAACCTCGAGGACCCTAGTGCCCACAGAGGGCAATGAGGGATCTGCCATATTCAGGTGGTAGAATCTGGCAAAGGTATGCGGGGTAGCCCGGATAGCCACATCGCAAATTTCAGCTATGGAGGCACCTCAGAAGATGGTCCATGACGTAGCCACACCTCTCGTGGAATGTGCAGCTACCCGCCCATTCCCAGGGTTCGTGTTCCATGGCAGACGAAGAGTTGGTCAGACTGACGCAGCGCTCTTGTCCTATCCGCATAACATCTCAATACCCGAACTGGGCAGAGAAGGTTTAACTTTTTATCCTCTCTTCCATTGCAAACAGAGGAGGATGGAAGGACTCCAGTTCCACAGACTGATTCACGTGGAAGAGGAGAAAAGTTTCATGCTTTGGGGAGAAAAGCAGGGTTTGCACGCAGTGACACTCTACTACCATCATCCCAAATACACATACAGGAGCTATGCACAGACAGTGCCTGCAGCTCACTAACCTGCTTTGCGGAGGTGATAGCCAAGAGGAAGGCTGTCTTCATGAACAGGTGCTTCAACTCGATGGAGTATATAGGCTCAAATGGGGCCTGAGTGAGAGTCTCCAGTACAATCTCAAGGCTGCATTTGGGGAGAGTGGCCCTCCTAGGAGGACGCAGTCGCTGAGCACCTCGGAGAAACTGAGTAGCCAAAAAATGTGTGCCCGGGGACACTGAGTCAACAGGGGCATGACAAGCAGAAATATCCTTTAGGTAAACCTACAGTGTGGAAGATGATCTACCAGCCTCAAGCAGATCTTGCAGAAACTGCAAGGTGGCGGGCATGGGACAGGAGATTGGATCATGACTGTTAGTACGGCACCAATCTTGAAAACATTTCCACTTATAGGCATACAGTGACCTAGAGGAATGCCCCCTAGCATTCTGCAGCGTACCCACGACCACCCGCCTAAACCTCCATATCCAGAGGGAAAGCGGATGATGATGATGATGATGATGATTATTTATGTTATTTGTGAAATATCAGTTCAAAATGTGAATGGAATGGAATTAAACTAAGTAAATGAACTCCAGAAACACAGCTACAAGTGTGTCTTTGTTAGTGTGAAACGAGTTGTTATACTTAGGGGCATGTCATCAATATTAATATGCATTGCTCTTGAGCCACTCAGCTGAGTATTTTTGCTGGAGAGGCGATAGGTAATATGCTGTGTGCTCCAAGCCTGCCTCATTGACTCTGACACTGACACTGACAGTCGCAGTGAGACACACTGACAGTCATAGTGAAAGTCACAGACAAATCGAACAGTCAGGAGGCGCCGCCACCTTTCTCTGTACCATGGATAGTGCGATGTTGATCAGATTATTTATCAATCAATCAAGCTTTATTTAATATAGCGCCCTTCACAATAAATTGTCACAGGGCGCTTCACAACAGAACAAAACAGCAATTGTTTGGTGAGCACAAAAAACACTCAACAATAAATATAAAAATGCAAAACTATACATAACCTTAAAATCAACCCTAAACTTTACAGAGAGACAGTGTAGGGCTGCCAGTACCAGGGTCATGTGATCATAGCTCGTACTTCTTGTTAAGACCGTGGCAGCAGCGCTCTGCACAAGCTGCAGTTGAGATCAGATTGATCTGGGAATACCAGAGAACAGAGCATTGCAGTAATCTAGTCTGGATCTTATAAAAGCATGCATCAACCTCTCTGCACCTTGCTTGGAGAGAAAGTACCTTAGCTTAGCAATATTTCTTAAATGAAAAAAGGATACTTTGGTTCCCTTTCTAACATGAGGTTCAAATGAGAGATATGGGTCAAAGATTACACCCAGATCCTCCAAACCAACCTCTAAACAAAATGATTGACACTTCTTCTTCTCCAAATACGATATATAACTCATAACAGTGCAGTGTAATATGAAAATCCAAGGCGACTTTAAAAAAAAAATCAACATCGCCACTTTGGTGCATAAACTTTTTTCTATTTTATTTTAAAATGTTAAATTAGAGCATGATTGATCAGTACATGTTTTAATTTTGTGTGATATTTTGATATTTTTAAATTAAACAAGTTATTCCAATAATTAAAGGATGCTTGTCCGTTCAGTTAAATGAACAATCAAATGGCATCATCACTTTTTTAATCTCTATAATATCAGCGTTGTATTAATTGGAAATCACATATTTATGTGCCTGTACGTAGTCAAGTAAGTTTCAAGTGTAGGACACAAACTAAACTGAAGGATTACAGTTCTGATCAACAGTGCACTTACTGCAAATTGACACCAGGCAGGGGCTCATTCATGCGCTAAATCAAATAATGAATCGTTAGCTTCTCTGTGTATTTAATATCCATGTTCTAGCATCTCGTAACACAATGAGATGAGAAATGAAGAGTGCAGTACACATTTCTATGAATGCATTTGAACATGTCCGTCCTGTTACGCGAGTATGAGGTTGTGTTATGAAAGAACCAATATGCAGGAAGGCTGCTTTAAAGTTCTCTTTTTAGTTACACAGGTTGGAACAGTGCATGTCAGAGTAAAGGAAAACACAGTTTCAAATGATTCACACTACCTTGGTTTTCTTGCTACAATGTCCCCACAAAGGGGCTCTAGAGAAAATACACAGCCAGCTATAAAATATACACATCGCTAACTCCCTATTATGCTGTTTAACCTTGTTTTTTTAGAAGACATAAAAGTCTGGTTATTGCTTTAGATGCAACAAGAAACAACACTGCTGTGTTTAATTTATGCACAAAATGGATTTGTTATGAAAACCGAGTCGTGAGGAAAATTGAAACCAAGAATTTTAGATGGAGTGCAAATGCGGCGCTGACAAGTGGTTGCTGGTGCCCTCTGCTGTTTACAATGGGTATTACAGGTAGTGAAATACAGCAATGGCTTTATTATTTATACACAGACCTCTCCTGTAACAATCCATGCCTGCCTCAGCAAGCGTTGTGCTTGTTATAATATATGAATATAACAAATAATAAGCTTTCACAAAGAGTTTCCACACATCCAGCAATGGAAAAATAAAGAGTCCAGTCTGACCACTGATCTGCAGTAAAGCTAGCAAACCCTGCTCTCATTGTATTGGGTATTCTGCCTAAATCACTGAGCACTTCAAAGTCATCAATTCTCTGAATCCTTTTCATTTCTTGATGTGTGAGAATCCCTCGTTCCCTGCACATTTCAATGACACGTTTTGCAGGTCCTAGAAACAGATTATGCATTGGGTCTATAACATGCATCTGCACCACATCACAATACTGGAGCTCCAGGTGCTCCTATAAAAATGTGTTTCTTTCACGCAGCAATACTAAAAACATTGTGTGATGTAATTGAGGTCTCCCTCAGTGTTTAAATGATACCAGCAGAATAAAACTAGTAGAGGCAACAAAAATACATTTAATTGAAAGTATGTTTAAAAATGATTTCAAACACATTAAGGATAGAAAACCAGTTTATACACAAATTTGGGCAGCACGGTGGCGTGGTGGTTAGCGCTGCTGCCTCACAGCGCCTGGGTTCAATTCCGGCCTAGGGGTTTGTCTGTGTGGAGTTTGCATGCTCTCCCCGTGTCTGCGTGGGTTTTCTCCTGGTACTCCGGTTTCCTCCCACAGTCCAAAGACATGCTGTTCAGGTTGATTGGTCATTCTAAATTGCAGTGTGTTGTGCCCTGCAATGGACTGGCATCCCGTCCAGGCTGTAGTCCCGCTTTCCGCCCTGTGTCTGCTGGGTTAGGCTCCGGCTCACCGCGACCCTGTAAAGGATTAAGCAGTTAATGATGATGGATGATTCTGGATTTTGTTTGGATCACAGTTAATAAAAGTGACCAGTAGATGGCAGAACTGATCATTTTATGTTTTCTTATGCAGTCCACCAGTCCAGTTGATTCTTGCACATTAATAACACCGCTATTAGAGTTCTGTGGTGTCATTATGCTTCCATTTCCCAGTTGCAATATCAAGAGAGGTTAGCCAGTCAAATAACAAAGTCAATAAACTAGCATTAAAAGTTCATAAATATATAGGTCTAAGGATCCCAAATCAATCATACATGCTTACTTTAGTAACAGGTAAAAAGAAACTCAACACATACAAATGATTCAGTTTATTAAGGTTCACAAAAGTAAGAACAATATAAAAATCATGGTACCAGAATTAAGTATAGACACAAACAGGAGTAAAACTTTTAAACACACATTTTCATAAGCACGCAGGATTCACACACATTACACACAGAGACTGTGTTAAGCTGCATCTGTTGTGTTGGTTGGAATGAAGGCTGCTTTTTTATTTCAAGTTCAGTTTAGAAGCAGTTTCAATTGCCTTTAGTATGAAGCTGTATTCTAGAGTTACTTCGCAACTTGTAGATCCATTCCTTCGGTGTTTAAATGGTTCTGATGTTCATAGTTGTTGTTTTCAAATGCACACAATATCATCAGGTCAGTTAAAGTCTTAGCTTGTTTCAATTGTTCATCAATGTAGAATTGTTTGTATTTTTAATCTTAACAAAGTGTTTCACTTTTTTCCTTCAGTTTGCATGTAGATATTTTCTGTACAAACACAGTATTTTACTAGAATCTTAAAGTCTTTGAAAGGTAATATTTATTCTGGAGATGTGGTCGTTGTTGAAAAACACAGTTGGAATGCAGTTGATCTGCTCTGTAACAGAGAGAGCTGCAGTTGATCTGCTCTGTAGCACAGAGAGCTGCAGTTGATCTGCTCTGTAACACAGAGAGCTGCAGTTGCTCTGCTCTGTAACACAGAGAGCTGCAATTGATCTGCTCTGTAGCATAGAGAGCTGCAGTTGATCTGCTCTGTAACACAGAGCTGCAGTTGATCTGCTCTGTAACACAGAGAGCAGCAGTTGATCTCTGTAGCACAGAGAGCTGCAGTTGATCTTCTCTGTAGCACAGAGAGCTGCAATTGATCTGCTCTGTAACACAGAGAGTTGCAGTTGGTCTTTTCTGTAGCATAGAGAGCTGCAGTTGGTCTTTGTAACACAGAGAGCTGCAGTTGATCTGCTCTGTAACACAGAGAGCTGCAGTTGGTCTTCAATGTAACACAGAGAGCTGCAGTTCATCTGCTCTGTAACACAAAGAGCTGCAGCTGGTCTTCTCTGTAACACAGAGAGCTGCAGTTGGTCTTCTCTGTAACACAGAGAGCTGCAATTGATCTGCTCTGTAACACAGAGACTGCAGTTGGTCTTTGTAACACAGAGAGCTGCAGTTGGTCTTCTCTGTAACACAGAGCGCTTACAGTGCTTCGAACGGAGCCCCATTCAAGCAAGGGCTCAGTGGTTACTTCATTGTGAAATAAGTCTGAATCCAATATAAAGAGAATGAGGTCATGCTTGTTTTTATTTAAATATAGCATCCAAAGATAAGTTTATACTTTGGTGATCCAATCACTTCCGGGTAAAACAGGAAGCAAATCACTGACTGAAATCAGTCTTTCATTGGCTTACAGAGGCCTCCTCTCGTTTGTAAACTTTCTTATGTTCTTATGTTCTTATAATTTTTGTAAGAGTGTAAAGTTTTATTTTTATGTTATTGCCATTTTTCATAACATTACTGTGATCTCGGGCTGTATCACAAATAATCTCAAGTAGTAATCACAATTTATAATAAATCAGCATTTATAAAATACTAACCGTTATCCTACAAAAAACACACATTATAAAATGAGGCTTTCCAATTAACAAAATGTTTTTATAATATATTGTTCTACTATAAACACCTGGGATATTGTTTCACCGGACGTTGAAGATCAATCTATTAATCATTATATATTATTATTATTATTATTATTTATTATATATTATTATTATTATTATTATTTATTATTTTTATTTTCTTCTGCTGCAATGGTAAATCTTTAACAGGTACAGACTCGTTGTTTGGAACTTTGGTAGATACCTATGGGAAGTTGACCCTGAAGCAAAATGGAGCACGTAGGTCAAATGGTTTGGCAGCCAAGTTAGATTTTTGCAAAATTTGGGTCATTTTCAAAACTCTTCTCTGAAACCACTTATGCTAGAGCTCTGAAACTTGCTGTACATGTTTATGAATGGCCAAACTTTAAAAGTTATTCAAAGAAAAAGTTTTCTTCAATGGCGGCCATGTTTATGACATCAAAGTAGTCGATAACTCCTTATAGAATGCAGATAGGGCCACTGTTACAATGGAACACTTATAGTAACCCATATGTGTTCTATCAAAAACAGTCATTACCTATGACCTTTGACGTCTCTTATGATAGGATTGTCACTGTTGTTATTACTTATCATCTGCCAAGCCATTTAACAGCCCATAAAACCAAAATCTTTGCACAAAATCACTCGCAGTTTGGTATGGTGGTACATGGCTATGGCTAGTTGACCCTGAAAAAAAATTGGAGTGAATAGGTCACATGGTTTGGCAGCCATATTGGATTTTGTGTTTTTAGTAACTCATTTTGAAGACACGAAAACAACAAAAACCATTCCTGCTGTTGCCCTCACACTTCTTACATATGTTGAGGAGGGGTGTGCAATTACACATATCACATGACGTGACATGTAGCCATCATTTTTGGATTCTGCATTTTAGCTTTAAAATGCAACTCCTCCAAAACAACTGGACCGATTGAGCTGAAACTATCCAGGGATCTTATTAAACGAGAGAGCATCAAAAGTTATTAAAATTGTAAGTTTTCATCAATTCAAGAGGGCCAACATGGACCAATCTTGCTTATAACTCCTTTCAGAGTACAGATAGGGTCATTGTTACTATGTAAGACATATACTAAGCTGTTTATCCAACCTGATCAATTAACCACCTCGCTAAATAAATAAATATTTAAAGTAGGCTACGAGAGTGATGACATTGGCAACAGTTACAGCATCTGCAATGGAAACGGAAAGCAAGTGTTGTAGCAATCAGCCTTTTGGTGCGTTCCCTTTTAAATGAGGCGAGCTATGTGGATTTGTCAGTGAGCTGTGTAGCTGTGACACTTCAATACACCCGATAAGATAGTGTTTTACTCTTTTTTGTGCAATGTGTTTATATGATAGCACACATTTGCCAACACTGGCAACATGTATTTGTAGCGTTTAAATGCATTTGAATTAAACAAAGCAAGCTTCATAAACACAATACTTATTTGTTTAAAATAGCCTTAGCAGTACTCAAACCAAGCTTGTTATTGGTTGTGTCGTCAATATCAAGAAAGAGTGCAGAGTACTTTGTCAGAGATATTAATAAAGCAGAACTAGGGAGGCAGGCGCTTCAGAAGTTAAGAAGACATCAGTTGCAGGTTATTATACATTCACCGTTTGTTTAGCTTTGCGTGGAGATGGCTTATAGTAAACATAGCAACACTGTATTAATAGTCTAATTAATCTTTTTTATGTTTGTTTAGTTTTGAAGCAAATAATGTCCCCATGCTCAAAACAGCTTGTGTGTTTTAATTCACTAACATTTTTATTCACTATGCATATATGACATTTTCTAAATGGAGAAATAACAGAAAGACTATAACAGCTTATTTATCTTTTGACCTACTAAGAGTTTCTCTAAAAAGCATTGATGAGCATTGAGCTTAGACTGAGAAAAACATCTTAAACATAAGACATTAAGAACTGCTAATCAGCCAGAAAGAATTATATATCTCAATAGTGGTAACTTTATTTTCCATCACTAGAACTAGTGATTCTACATTGTACCATGACTCAATGTTTGCCAAGGCTGGAGGGCCTCTATCTAAGCGTAGATCTTACATAGCGGTGGGTAAAATTAAGTCCACAATCCATTACTCTGTTATGCAAATTTTCTTTCACGGAAATGGTTTGAATCCAGCATGGGGCCACTTGTCAAATTGTTTACTTTTTTAAATTTTATTTTTTATTATTACTAAAATTGTTTAAAATATCTTACCTCAAATTCTAAATGTTTTAGTCTAATTATAAAATGTTTGTCAAGTTGATATCAGTAAACCAGTTTAAATTGACAGCTGTACCACATTACACTACGCAATATACTTAAATA
This sequence comes from Polyodon spathula, assembly GCF_017654505.1. Lineage (NCBI taxonomy): Eukaryota > Metazoa > Chordata > Actinopteri > Acipenseriformes > Polyodontidae > Polyodon > Polyodon spathula. The sequence continues at coordinate 852,420 of NC_054568.1, read as the reverse complement.
CCGAAACACCTAGCTGGCAACTCTAGTTGTATTTTATTATTTTTATTGTTATTTTATTGTTTTTTTTTAGTATTTTTAATTGTATTTTATTGTTGTTTTATTGGTCCCCCTCCCTGTTGCTTTTTTACTGTATTTTGTTGTTTTGTATGTTTTGTTTTTGGGACTGTTGATGAGAATCAGTTTTGGTTAAATTGGATATATAATGCATCGTATGATGAATCATGAATGTTTTAATTGCACGTGGTCCCCCCCCCCCCAAAAAAAACAAAAAAAAAAAAAACCAAAGACTAACGTGAAAGTTCTTTATCTAAAGTATTTATAACTGTTGTTTTGGTACAAAACCCCAGCTAGAAACAAAATCTTGTTTAAACCACATTTCTATGGGCTGTGAGGCTCTACCCTCCACGGCACTCCATATTCTTGCTGTGCTGACTTAATGTTTAAGTACATAAAGTACGAGAAACCTGGAAGACAGTATGTATCTTTAACCCTCCGAGGACTATGTTACAGTGACTGCACTACGCCACAGGACTACAGCTGTCTCACACAAATAATAGCACTTGGGATAGTATAGCAAGTGACTTCATTTTGCACAGACAAATGTGAATATTATATGAACCTATATATCACAAGAAACATGAGACATTCATTCTGTCAAAGAAACTTGTGAAATATAAATGTTATTTGTCATCAAAACATCAGAAAAACAATGTAAAAGTAGGATTTCAGGTATTTTTTTGTTTCTATCCTTTGTGAATTCGTTGGTGTTTTGCAAGGGATCCTAACTGAATGTAACTCTTCCCACAGTCAGAGCAGCAATACAGTTTCTCTCCAGTGTGAATTTGAAGGTGTGATTTAAGGTATCCAAACTGATTCAAACTCTTCCCACAATCAAAACAATGATATGGTTTCTCTCCCGTGTGAATTCTTCCCACAGCCAGAGCAGTGATACGGTTTCTCTCCTGTGTGAGTACACTGGTGTGTTTTAAGGTTTACAATCTTACCAAAACTCTTCCCACAGTCACAACAGTGATACAGTTTCTCTCCCGTGTGAATTCACTGGTGTATTTTAAGGTTTTTACACTTACTGAAACTCTACCCACAGTCAGAGCAGTGATATGGTTTCTCTCCTGTGTGAATTCACTGGTGTCAAACAAGGTGTCCTGAGTTACTGAAACTATTCCCACAGCCAGAATAGTGATATGGTTTCTATCCTGTGTGAATTAGCTTGTGTTTTACAAGGTTTCCTCACTGATTGAAATTCCTCCCACAGTCAGAGCAGTGATACTTTTTCTTTCCTCTGTGAGTTTGCTGGAGTATTTTTAAATCCCTTAATTGGACAACACCGTTCCCACAATCAGAATGTTGTTTGCCGTCCAACCCTTGCTTTAGCTGCTGGACTGGAACCTGGAAAATACAAACAGGAGAGAAAGTCAGAGAAACTGTTTTAAGTAAGAGACACAGCACCTGTATCTTCCCTACTGTGTGGTTTTATAAATTTTTTCTATATTGGGTAGTCCCTCCAGGATTCCGCGATTCAGTTATCATGGAAAAAAAATGTTTTAACCACAACTTGCTAGTGGTGTTAATCAAATTTATATGGTAAAGTGACAACATTTTTATTTTTGCTTAAACAGTTACATGTAGTCAAATACAGTATTAAAAACAAGAGGGTATCAGAAATTATATGGGTTTTTCTTTTTTTACTAACTTGGTCACACGGCATTCTTCCAGTATGCTTTTATCCATGTGACTAGCAACATCTTCGGGAGAAAGATATAAGCGAAGCCCTGTCTGGGCATACTTTGATAAAAAGAGACCAAAAAGTAAAACGCTGGCTGAGCTCTGCAAAGCTAAGTTACAGTGGGAAGTAGCAGTACAAGAACAAAGCTGAATCACATGAAAATAATCATCCTGCGCACTTCCCGGTTCTACTTCAAGTTCTGGGGCTGCCAGCTGGAACACAGGGCAGGTGGGGTCCAGGCAAACAACTTTTGTTTGGAAGTGTATGCGATCAAATTCAATCAAAAAATAGAGAAATTTAGTCTCTAATTGCCTTTTTAAAGAAAGAAATGTATGTGTATGTTTCCCATCACACTTGTCATCACATATGACATCACTAAGCACATGACAAAATCTCCCTGAAGGCTGGCCATATAGACATAACACTAGGGATTCACAATCTATGTGGTTGGTAACATGATCAGAAACAAATCTCAGAAATGTTTGATGATGATAATGAAGCTCAATGGTTTTTACCTCATAACCATACAAATTATCATGATTAAATAGTATGAAATGAGTTGGGAGCCATCTGTGTTCTGATTGGCTGATAGGCATTCCAAGCCATTAAATGATTAAATAATAACCAATGGGAAAAAGTCAAATTTACAGATATTACCGTGCTGAGCATTTAGAACATTTATTTATTTAAAATCAGCCCCTCTTCAATAAAAAGAAAATACCAATGTGAAAAAACACCAACATGTTTATATGTTCTGATAAAAGAAGAGATCGGAAGGGTACTATAATATTTCCACCAGAACTAAAAACATGCTAGTGGCACACTAGTGGCTGGGAGGCAAAATAGCTTTTTCATTAAGCTGGAGAGCAGGGGCATGGGATCAGGGAGCAGGGGCAGGGAATCGGCATGGTCCTTTCACCAAGAAAGAGGATCAGTTTTCACTGCAGCTAATGGCATGGAAGTGAGCATTTTCTTTTTCTAACTGTGCCTTCAAATCAAGCATTCCATCTTCAGAGGCTTTCTACTGTAGCTTTATTTTTATCAGTAATCAATATTAAGATGCCAGCTATACGGGAACCCTGCTGAGGTCTCTCTCTCGCCAGTGGATTTGGAAGAGCTGTATGTGAGGAAGGTCCAGGAATGTCAATGGTACACTGGGATTCTTGTGGCAGAGTCGTTACTTTATCACAATCTGTAGCATGAGGAGCAAGTTCCTTATTTAAAGCAAGCGTGTTAAGCACATCTTTTACAACAGTGTTTAAGACCATCTGACTCAGAAAAAGTGTTTTTTTAATCTGCGGTCTACATAACTGGTTAGGTTAAGCAATCTGGAAATTGATGCCACAGAATATCTTGATTTTAGATCAGCAGAAGTTATTTGCTTCACTTGTTTAGTGAGAACTGTCACCATCCTGCGCACTCAGCAGGTCACTGTGGAGGTGATATAGAACTGGTTGCTAGGCAGATACAACAACATGGGATTCTGCAGCCAGTGCATCCATAAATATGTTAGTTCCCACAGAAATCTGCAGCCAAATTTGTTAAAATCTGCAAAGAAAAAGTGCATTTTCTGTGGTAATGTCTTTTTAATGAAAAATAGTGTAAATATTTTATTATAAAATCTAAACCAAGGCAGCCTTTCAGATCTTTAATTATTAAAGAAATTTAATATGTGCTGATCAAAATAAAATTAAAAAAAAAAAACTAGAAAAGCACAAAATCTTTATCACAACACACATTTTGCAACAGAACTATTGCTTGTTTAATTAAGAGCTGTTCTATGCATAGTACGTTGTATTTTTTTCGAACGTCCGCAATTGCTAACTCAGCTTGTCATCAACGTTTGAGAAATGGAGCATATGCTAGCTAACGCCACACACCAAACAGTAAAAGCAATATTTCAAATTGAATTTCAGTTAACTCCCATTTGTTGTTTTAACCCTTTGCAGTCCATTTATTCTGTGGCTGTCAGAGGCTGGTCAGGTCCAATTAATTTTTGTGAACAAAAGAACATTTTAGACCACGTGCTGTTCAACTTGAAATAAAGTTACTTTATTTGCTTAAAACAAGTAACAAAGCAGTGCAAGTCCAAGGGGTACCCTATGCAAAGACAACAGTACCAACATTTTGAACAATAATCATGTTTCTATATATATACATCTTTGAAAAACTGTATTCTCTCGGCCCTTTCCTCTGTGAAATATTCCTTTATGTCCGTTTTTACATTCAGCCCATATTTAGCAGAACACCAAAAAATGCCTTCATCTCTGGTAACGTAACAGGTTTCCAGGAGTTCCAAATAGAATTATGATGCAGCGGTCCTGTTAGTTTTACACTCGCATATCTATTGGTTTCATTTACAATTTCAGTAAACAAAGAATTTGTGAAAAAAAGTTGAAAAAACTCCAGTGCAGTCCTCAAAGTAGTATTCCCTTGATATCCCCTATTTACCACAGTAAATGGGAGTTTTGTGAAAGCATCTGCACTTACCGAGGAGCATCTCCATTCGCCTCCTGGCTGCACGTCTGGTTCGTGGTCATTTTCCTCAGAGTCCTCAGGAAGAGAAATATTTACTTCCTCGTCACTAGATTGACCAAAATCATCATCCAAACTGCTTTACTCTGTACTTTCTGCCTCATCCATCATCTGTGCAAGTTCTTCAGGCTGCCTTTACTTTCTCTGCCTTCTCTGCACTATTCTCTATGCATCTCAGACTCTGTCTGTTCAATTTGGCTTTGCTAAGCCTATAGATGGTCTACTTGGTTGTCACCACCTTCTTTCCGATCAAAAATGATTAGGGAATGCCTCGTCTTGGCTTTTTTCAGCGTAATCGCAACACATGCTGTGTTAGAGCATCATTTTCGGCAATGTCGGACAGAGTCTGACAATGGACCGGAAAGGGATTTTTGCGATGTCGGACCAGGTCCGACATAGCACCACAAAGGGATAAAGAGGTAAAAACAATGTTAGAACTTGACAATATTGAGGAATTGTCGAGTCCATGGAATAGCACCATTGTAATGGTCGAAAAAACCAAATGGAACTTGACGCTTTTGTAATTACTTTCGACAGCTCAATAATGCGTCCAAGTTTGACTCCTACCCCATGCTCCGGGTAGATGAGTTAATAGAGAAATTAGGGTCTGCTCTGTATCATACTACTGCTGATCTAGCTAAAGGTTACTGGCAAATTCCATTAACCCCAGAGTCCAAAGAAAATAGAGCTTTTGCGACCCCTATGGGTTTGTTCCAGTATAAAGTCAAGCCGTTTGCGCTGCAAGGAGCCCCCGCCTCATTCCAACGATTAATGGTCTAAACGATTAAGTTCTTGAAAATTACGGTTTTCTTTTAAAAACAATTAGAATTCTTGCTGAAATCTCTGGGAGAATTGCAAGACATTTTAGTACTTTTATTACCTTGTTTGGTAAATCCTGTGCGAATAGTTTTTACTCAAAAATGTTGTGTTTGAATTGAGTTCAGCAAGACTGTGGAGCGACACTGAAATGAGCATAAATAACTTCATTGGACATTATTTGAAGCTTAATTTGTCCAAATTAATTAATTTCGGGTATGGTTAGAAGAAAATCCAGGAGACTCTAAAGGAAACATGGGAATCGTATGTTCTTATTTTTTTTTTTTTTAATCTGAACCTTTTCATGATATTTACTTGGGCATATAAATGTTTTAATATTGACTCTGAAAAGTTTTAACAATTTTATATTGACTCTGAAATGATTTATTGCCTTTATATTTTAATACAATCTGAGTATCCTTCCTTGGATTTCTCGTCTCATCTTATGACTAATCAGAATTTTGCAATGAAGGCAGAGTGCGTGAGCAATGCTTCATTTGCTTAATTTAATTTGTGATAGTTCAGCCCTTGATTAGCGTATCTACCAAGATAATACAATAAAAACCAACAAGACTGTATTCAATCCCTCTATCAGAAGCCCAAATTTTGTAGTGATCTTTATCAGCTTGTGGGACAAAGTCCTTCACATACCAATTGAAAGCTTGACGTCTCTAGATTACATATCCAGTGGATATCCTGTTTGGCAGCTGTCTTGCAGTAAAACATACAGGAATATAGAGGTACCCAACTACAGATGTTTATTGAAATTAAACCACTTCAGTACTAGGCATTTACTTGTTATTGTTATTTATTTGACTATTATTCTGAGTTATTTGATCTATTCTATCAAAATAATACCTGAAAGATAGATTCTTAGAACAAACATGTTAAAAACAACTTGTGATGTGTTGTTTTTTAACCATGTGTCTGTTAACAAAATGTGTTTGTTATTAGCACATATTTTTAGTAGAATTTCAACACATTAGTTTAACAGCTGTTGATAAACTTACGATAGATGAATAAAGAAGTGAAAAACAATGGAAATTAAAAGCAGAATACTATGTATGTTCTGCTCATCAATGGTTCTGCTCATCAAAATTCTGAAGTGACTCAAATCTGTTGGTTGTTTTGAACCACCAGAAATCAAAACAACCAACAGATTTGAGTCACTTCAGAATTTTGATGAGCAGAACCAACAACAAGAGAATGAAAGGAACAACATCCAGGACCCTATTGACAGTGGTGACCAGACAGCAAAAAGAAGGGAGGTCATGATTGTTGGGGACTCCATATTGAGAAACACAGCAAGTTCAATTTGCAGTTTGGACCCCCTTACTACAACAGTGTGCTGCCTTCCGGGAGCCTCGGTCAAGCACATCACTGAAAACGTGGACAGGCTCCTAGAACGAACAGGAGACGACCCGATAGTAGTCGTCCACATCGGTACAAACAACATTGGAAGAGACAGACCAAAATCCCTGCAAAACAAATTCAGAGAGCTAGGAAGGAAATTAAAAGAGAAAACCAAAACTGTGGTATTTTCTGGTATACTACCCGCACCTTGCAAAGGACCATATGGACAGCTGGAAATAATTAATCAAAACGCATGGCTGAAGACGTGGTGCACACGGGAAGGCTTCACCTATCTTGATCATTGGACCACATTCTACAACGAGGACTATCTGTATAGACGGGATGGACTGCATTTAAATAACAACGGAACTAGTCTACTCGGAGAAAAGATCCTCGAGCAGGTTCGGAAGCATTTAAACTAGAAAGGAAGGGGGGAGAAATCAACAAAAAAACAGAAGGGAGACCGCATCAAAACAAGAACAACAACTCAGGTAAGACAACCATTAAATGTATTTATCTAAATGCTAGAAGTATCAGAAACAAAATTCTAGAACTTGAAGCTACTGCACTAACAGGTAACTATGATGTGATAGGTGTTACAGAAACGTGGTTATCTGAGAGTGATGGGGACGAATATAATATTTGTGGGTATACACTGTATAGGAAAGACAGGCAGGACAGAAGAGGAGGAGGGGTAGCGCTATACATAAGAAACAGTCTTGAAGCCCAGGTGTTAAACCTGGACAAAGAAAATAAAACCGAATCAATATGGGTCAGAATAACAGACAAAAATTCAAAAGGCATAATAATAGGAGCATGCTATAGACCGCCAGATTCAGACGGTGAGCAAAATAATCTGTTATACAATGACATTAGAAATGTGTGTAGCAAAGGAGAAGCCATACTAATGGGGGATTTCAACTTCCCCCAAATAAAATGGGAAAACCCGGTGGGTAGCGCGAAGGATGAAATAGAAATGGTGGAAATGACAAATGACTGCTTCCTAACACAATTTGTGAAGGCACCCACTAGAGGGGAGGCATGCCTTGATTTAGTCTTTTCAAATAACGAAGATAGAATAACTAAAACAGAGGTCAGAGAACCACTGGCAAACTCAGACCACAACATGGTCTCATTTGAAGTGTTTTTTAAAACCCCAAAAGTAATGACTAAAGCTAAGGTTTACAATTTTAGAAAAGCAAACTATGAAGGCATGAAACAGAGACTAACAGAAGTAGATTGGAGTAAAATAGAGAAAACACCCACAGAAGAAGGATGGTTGTTCTTCAAAAATGTAGTACTAGAGGCGCAAAACAATTATATCCCTAAAGTAGACAAATCTAAATGTAAAACTAAATTGCCAAAATGGTTTAATAGATCAATTAAAAAAAATATTCAGCGAAAAAAGGCACTTTACAGAGCATTAAAAAGGGACCAAAAAGAAAGTACGCAGAAAGAGTACACAGAACTGCAAACGCAAGTCAAAAAGGAAGTTAGAAAGGCCAAGAGAGAAATAGAAATGAACATTGCTAAGGGAGCTAAAACCAATTCCAAAATGTTTTTCCAATATTACAACAGCAAGAGAACATTCAAAGAGGAGATTAAATGTTTAAGAGATACAAATGGCAAAATCGTAGAGGAAGAAAAAAAAAATAGCAAATATATTAAATGATTACTTTTCACAAGTTTTTACAAAGGAAGATACTGACAACATGCCCCACATGTCATCCAGTTCCTATCCAGTTTTAAATAACTTTAGCATAACTGAGGCAGAAGTGTTAAAGGGACTAGGAGCTCTTAAAATAAACAAATCCCCTGGGCCGGATGAGATCCTCCCAGTAGTACTCAAAGAAATGAAAGAAGTAATTTACAAACCGCTAACCAAGATCATGCAGCAGTCTCTTGACACAGGGGTGGTACCGACAGACTGGAAAATTGCAAACGTAATACCGATCCACAAAAAGGGAAACAAAACTGAACCAGGTAACTACAGACCAGTAAGCCTGACTTCTATTATATGCAAACTTATGGAAACTATAATAAGATCCAAAATGGAAAATTACCTATATGGTAACAGGGTACTGGGAGACAGTCAACATGGTTTTAGGAAAGGGAGATCGTGTCTAACTAACTTGCTTGATTTTTTTGAGGATGCAACATCGATAATGGATAATTGCAAAGCATATGACATGGTTTATTTAGATTTCCAGAAAGCTTTTGACAAAGTCCCGCACAAAAGATTAATTCTCAAACTGAACGCAGTTGGGATTCAAGGAAACACATGTACATGGATTAGGGAGTGGTTAACATGTAGAAAACAGAAAGTACTGATTAGAGGAAAAACCTCAGAATGGAGTGTGGTAACCAGCGGTGTACCACAGGGATCAGTATTAGGTCCTCTGCTATTCCTAATCTACATTAATGATTTAGATTCTGGTATAGTAAGCAAACTTGTTAAATTTGCAGACGACACAAAAGTAGGAGGAGTGGCAAACACTGTTGCAGCAGCAAAGGTCATTCAAAATGATCTAGACAAGATTCAGAACTGGGCAGACACATGGCAAATGACATTTAATAGAGAAAAGTGTAAGGTACTGCACGCAGGAAATAAAAATGTACATTATAAATATCATATGGGAGATATTGAAATTGGAGAAGGAATCTATGAAAAAGACCTAGGAGTTTTTGTTGACTCAAATGTCTTCATCTAGGCAATGTGGGGAAGCTATAAAAAAGGCTAACAAGATGCTCGGATACATTGTGAAAAGTGTTGAATTTAAATCAAGGGAAGTAATGTTAAAACTGTACAATGCACTTGTAAGACCTCATCTTGAATATTGTGTGCAGTTCTGGTCACCTCGCTATAAAAAAGATATTGCTGCTCTAGAAAGAGTGCAAAGAAGAGCGACCAGAATTATTCCGGGCTTAAAAGGCATGTCATATGCAGACAGGCTAAAAGAATTGAATCTGTTCAGTCTTGAACAAAGAAGACTACGTGGCGACCTAATTCAAGCATTTAAAATTCTAAAAGGTATTGACAGTGTCGACCCAAGGGACTTTTTCAGCCTGAAAAAAGAAACAAGGACCAGGGGTCACAAATGGAGTTTAGAAAAAGGGGCATTCAGAACAGAAAATAGGAGACACTTTTTTACACAGAGAATTGTGAGGGTCTGGAATCAACTCCCCAGTAATGTTGTTGAAGCTGACACCCTGGGATCCTTCAAGAAGCTGCTTGATGAGATTTTGGGATCAATAAGCTACTAACAACCAAACGAGCAAGATGGGCCGAATGGCCTCCTCTCGTTTGTAAACTTTCTTATGTTCTTATGTTCTTAAAATCAGTTATCATGCAGCTCTTGGTTGATAACCAGGTTCCAGGCAGGGACCCTACAATCAATCCAATAAGGTCTTCATAGTGTTAAGACTGTTTTTCTATGACACCCGATCATAAAAGTGTAATTCTACTATTACCAAAAAATATATATTTTATTTGCACAAATACCAATCAATTAAAACTTTTTTTTGTATCTATCCTGCCGGCTATCCAAATAATTGTAAAAAATAAACTATTTATCTTTGATTTATTATTGCTAACCCTCCTATTAGATTTGCTGGTCTATTTGATCCAACACTGGTTTCAAAATAGCTTTAATGCTATTTTTCTTTTCATTGTCTGTATAATATTTGATGACTTTTCCTAAGTTGGGGTCAGGAACTTATACAAAGAAAACATAACCTTTGTGATGTTTATTTTTTTTTTAGAACAAGCCATGTGTATAAATACGATGTTTCAGGTCACTGTGAGCCGTGGCATTTATCTATGCAGATTTGTATTATTATTTCTGGAAATGACTTCTCCTGTCGGAAATATTTCTAAACAAAAAAAAAAAAAACAATATACATCTACAAGGCAGAGCCTAATTTTCTCTGTCAGTATTGCAACAGCATCTCACTGGAAAAGACATTCCAAAATGAGAAGCTCCCAGGTTGGGAGTCAAATAAGTTTTATCACAGCTCCTGGACTAAAAGAGCTTAGAAGAGTAAAGCCTTTGCAAACAAAAACATTTAATCAATTTAAGGCTAGTCCTTGGCCAAATCAAAACTTTGACCTGTTGTCAAATATTGTTATATTAAACCTGAAATGTTTAATATAACAATATACTCTAATACAAGAGTGGACAACCCATGTTCCTGGAGAACCTCAATTATGCATGTTTTGTAGGTAGCTCTAAATCATCAATTGCTATATACTGTACCTGGTAGAAACAGTAATTCTGACCAATTAAGCCCAATCATTAAGTCAATGACATCATTAAGAGGCTCAGCTAAAACAAAAACCAGGACACCCTGAGGCTCTCCAGGACCAGGGTTGGCCACCCCTGCTCTAATGTATTCTTGGGAAGAAATAATCTTATACAAAGACGCCATTAGTGCCAGGTTTGTAATTTGTAATTAGCAAGTGGATCAAAGTTTTAATTTGGTCAAGGACTCAGACTGAATAAAAAGGGATTTTTTTAGATGGGCATGGAGCCTGAAAGTGTCTAACTAACCCCATGAAAGAGCTACAATTGCCCATGACATATCTGAATGTTGCTCAGTGAAATGACCTCTTCACACCCTTCCCACTCTCTTGATTGCTGTGTTTGATTAGCACCGGTTGATAAGTTGGGAGGAGGGGAGCAATTGGCAGTTCCAAAGTTTTATTTTGTTTTTATCCTAGAACAAAACACAAATAAATACAGTACATTTGCAACTTGTTGGTTGTTTCACTAATAATAAAATAACAAAATAAAGAAGTTTGCTTTATTCCTGCACACAAATCTTCATAGATAAATGCCACAGGTCACAGTGACCTGAAACATCTTATTGTACACATGACTTGTTCTAAAAAAAAAAAAAAAAAAAATTACAAAGGTTATGTTTTCTTTGTATAAGTTCCTGACCCCAATTAGGAAAAGTCATCAAATATTAAACAGAAAACCTTAATAGCATTAAAGTTAATTGGAAACTAGTGTCGGGTCAAATAGAACTGAAACCTAATAGGAGGGTAATAATAATAAATCAAAGATAAATAGTTTATTTTTTTCATTATATTATTTTTTTAGAATTTATCTCAGTGTTTTATTACTGCCAGGGAATCTGTCTCAAAATATGTTTAAAAACTTAATTTTGGGTTTGCATTTAATGAACCAAAATCCTAATATATACTACATACTTGAGCCAAGGTAGTCACATAAAATATTAATAATACAACACGATTTTGTTCTAGACTGAAGTAGTCTTCAGTAGCGACAATAATAAAAAAAAAAACAGTAGATTTATAGTTGCCTCTCAGTTTCATATGACTGTGTCTTGACCGGGAGCTTTGTAGCCATTTCTACTTTGTGTTATTCAGGTACTGGAACTGAAACTAAAAAAATAATAGAAGAGCTAGCGTTTCTACAGCTGGATAATCAGATGAACTGTCTCACACTGCAGGAAAAAAAGAGGCAACAACATACAAAGCACCAGCACAATATTGTCTTAGGAACACACCACACTCAAATTATAGCCTCATTTAAAATTAGGAATAAAAATCTCATATCTATAGTCAATGGATTGATATTTTTTCTGACAGGTTTATGTGGCCTCCCTTAATTTGCTTAGACAGCAGCACAGAGTCACTGCAGGACTCATTTAGTTGCCAAAGTTGAACAGTCCTGAGGCAGAGATGCAAAAACTAAATTACTCTAAGAAGTAGATGTACTAAACTGGCTTAGTCACAGTCACATGATAAATAAGCTTTAAATGAAAGCTCTCCAAATAACCCTGTAGTAATTTTAACAATTAATTTCTAAAGAACCTGTGGGTTATTTACAGATCCTCATCACTCACAGATCCTCAAATAACTTTTTATGGTTCTTTGACTATCCCAAATGTGGAACCCTGTTTGGTTCTTTAGAGAGTTCTAAATGAAAGATTTCCAACCTTTACCTTCCAATCTAGGTATTTAAGAGCCCAGATGAAACTTTTCACTTAGGATATTTATTTTTGCCACAGGTAAAAATCAGAAAGACTACTAATGTATTCTAATATATACCATTTGCTAGTATGGCTTATTTTAACATAATATTTCTTTCCTAGTGCTATTTATACAGTGCAGGTATGAGTAAAAACGGTGGAAAGAAATATAAATATTTTCAATTGTTTTGACATTTCTTACTGAATAAACAGTAATTAAAGGAAGCCTGTAATTAATGTTTTTCTAACGAGGAAAAATACAAAATGAAAAAACTTGTTTAATTTCATTAAACCAATTAGTTTTAAACCAATTGAGGTAAAAATAGTTAAGCAGTGAGGAGTTAGAACACTGAATTAAAGAATTCTCTTATGAAAAGTGCATTTTATAATGTATAGAACCAGTATTTTCCAACCCTGGTCCTAAAGACCCCCCTGTTTACATGTCTGTGTTTCTGTTGCTTTTGTTCCAACTGAGGAGCTGCTCTCAATTACTTAATTGAAAAACACTCAATTTAACAAAACGATTTGCTTACATATTTTGAATAGTATTGCTTCATAAAAAGTTATTAAAAAGCTCTGATTATGCAGATTGTTTTCAATTAATGCTTCGATTAAGTCTTTGAAAGCAGTTCTTAGTTGGTAAAAAAGAAGCAGCAGAGACACAGACAAACAGACAGACAGGGGGATCCCCAGGACCAGGGTTGAGAAACATTGTTTTAAACTACTCAAGCAAACAGACTTGTAGTTTGTGACATCACAACAACCCTCAATGGAATTATTTTCCTGTAAGCCAATGAAATGAGTAATAGTAATAAGAATACATTATAAAATGCATTGAAATAGAGATTATATTGAGCGAATGGCATCTTCTCGCTGGTACACATTATAAACTACATTCAAATACAAAGTCACATGAAGTCAGACTCCAGGCATTTCTGAATAAATATGGCTGCTTCTCTGCTCTGACTTCACTGACTTGAACAGCCCAAGACCAGCAGACAAAATGAAGACTCTGGTGCTTCTTTCCGCCCTGGCTTTCCTCTGCAGCTGTGAGTACAATCAGACCATCTCTGCTTTCTTTCAAAGAATTGCACATTGATCCAAGATGTTTGTGCAGGGTAGCTTTCCCCAGACTGCTCCATTATCATCATGCACTATTAATGGTACTATAATGCAATAGCCTACTGTAGCACCACCATGGGAATCCTACAGGACTTTATTTGATTTCTAAGCCGTTTCACACCTGTGGTATCTAATGTAATCCAACACTGTACCATCATGGTCCTATCTCTTTTACTACAGTAGTACTATTTCAATGCAGTTTCCATTATAGTGTTTACTGTATTAAAACGACAGTTAATAAGACATCATTACCTATAGTTTTAGCACTATAGTAGTATTGCTGTTTCTCTTCTCCTAAAGCCCTTTTGATTTGTTCTTTTGTGACTAGTGTGAGTCTCACCAAAATACTACTGCAGATATCCAGTTCCAGTGAAGGTGAATTCAAATGCAGGATTTATATTCAGATCTAACTAGGATAGCAGGGAGCAGCAAGGCAGGGGGCAGATAAGTGGAAGTTAATTAATGTACATGCAAGTTTGGGTGTCATGTAGTCCAGACAGGTAGAGCTGTGAGGTTTTACAGGTGCTGTCTCAACAGGTGTATAATTTAAACTTGATTGTTTGAAAGCTACACACATTGTTCAAATAGATGTACATGTTTTTATATAATACCTATATGGTTATTTATTTTTTACATATTCAAATAAAGTGTTTAGCCTTTAAACACTTAAAGTATAGCAAGTGTGCTGTGTTTAGAAAATAATCTTCAGGACATGTTTATTGACTGTTATTACTGTGTGTGTGTCCCTGGCAAATAAACAAATAAGACAAGAACATTTGATATAAATACACTTTTAAAATTTTTTTTTTTGCGTGTGACTATCTTTGTTTGGTGGGTTTTCCATTTTGAAAACAAGAAAATAATTATAAAAATATGAATATGAATGTGTAGTTCAGTGTTTCTCTACATGGCCCTGACAGCTCTTTCTATTTCTTTTCATCTGCATCAAAAGGTCCCATTTTCCTGATTCTTCCTCCAATCGCTCAGGGTGAAGGTACGTCTTTTAAAGTGTCAGGGTTTTTTTTTTTTTTTAATGGAGTTCTCAGTCCCCACATGTTCCTCCAGCTGTTTCAGTGACATCATCCCTACAACTGTAACACACTTCAATGTGAACATTGTGACAAACAGCAGCAACGTGGCTTCAGCGAGGCAGGCGACTACATCAGTAGAGATGTAAATATTTTCTAGGAAAGGGGCAGATCCTTGTAACAGGCTTGCCTGCCTGGGGTCTAACTTCATGTGACCATGTATTTGAATGTAGTTTATAATGTAGACCAGCGAGAAGAGGCCACTTGCTCCATATATAATCTCCTCTTTTTAAATGCATTTTATAATCCTAGTTCAAGCTTGTGGTGTTTTTTTTTAATCATTTTTTTTCTTTCAGGAGAAGCCGTGCAGTAGAGGAGAAGAATCACTTGCCTGTTTAAAGCAGAGTCATCTGGTTGGAACTGCAATTCCTCTAATGTAGCCTAGAACAAATAAAATAGAAAGAATCTTACCTCTCTGTGTCTCTGCTTCTTATTCTGTGTAGTTAAGTACGGCTGGGGACGGGGCCTGTGCCATTGGTTATGCACACAGACACACAGAACAGAAACACTGATACATACACACACACACTACAGACACACAGTACAGACACCCACACAGTACAGACACACTGATACACAGACACCCACACAGAACAGACACACTGATACACACACACACACACTACAGACACACACTACAGACACCCACACACACACACACACTACAGACACCCACACAGAACAGACACACTGATACATACACACACACACTACAGAAACATAGTACAGACACCCACACAGTACAGACACACTGATACACACACACACACACACACACACACACACACACACACACACATTCACACGTGTACCCTACAAAGCGGGAACCTGCCCAGACAGCAGTGGGACTGTGTCTGAGCCTGCAGCCACACAAGAGCCATGCTATTCACACCCATTGGGTTTCTTACAATAACCATTTAGCACGTTTAAAGTTATACATTCTTTGTACTAGATAACAGTATCCTTGTAACTAATTATAACATTTATAAATAGGAGTGTGGCAGGCTGACGAGTGGATAGAGGCCCAGAGACAGACTGCAGAAACACAAAAATGAAAGGGCACAAGGGCCAAAACAAAGCAATTTAAACACAAAAAAAAGATAAAAAGCAAAACTTACAAAAATAACAGTTTCCAGGCTGGGCAATGCCTTCACTGGATTCAAACTTTCTAAACAACCCCAAAAAAAACCAACCTGCTTCCTCACACTCCCTCTCCCCAAATGAGAAGCAGAGGCCTCCTTTTACACAGGTGGCTGGGCGCTGATTGATCGTTAATCAACCTAATCAACTAATCAACCCCAGCCACCTGAACACAATAAACCCAGGCAGGTAGGGGAAGTTAACCCCATCTCTGCCAATTTAAAGGGCAGAGCTTTGCTCTGCCACACACCTCCCCCCATGTACAACGTACACCGGCCGCAATCGGCCAACTCCCCCCTTCCCCCCACCCCCCTCCCCCCCAAGAGTCCAATTATGTCCCTTGGGTGGGCTGTTATGGTGGGTGGTGGTGGGCGGGGTTGATGTCGGAGCCCCCAAGCCTTCTTTGGTTGAGGGGGCCCCGAATGTCCAAGGTAGCACAGGCGGACGACGGCGGCCCGACGAGACCGCTGCGGCGCGGGCCGAGGGAGACTCAATCTGGCGGCGGGACGGCGGCGGCCGGAATCCGCTCCGGCCGAGGCGGGACGGAGGCGGCCGCTGAGCCGCTGGCCGGCGACGGCGGCCCGGCTCCGCCGGGCGGCGGAGGCGGCGACGGCGGCGGGGAGGCTCACTCTGGTGGCGGGCGGCGGCGGCGGCGCACGGCACCCTTGGTTGCGGAGGCGGCGAATGCGACCCTGCTACCTCTGGCGGCGGAGGAGACGGCGAATGCGGCCCGGCCCTCCGGCGGCGGCCCGGCTCCCTATGGCGGCGGCGGCTCCGGAAGCCCGCGGCGGCGGCCTCCCGGGGCGGGCCCGGGCCGGGGGAGGACGGCGGCGGCCGGTTCCCTCCGGGGCGGAGGGGCGGCCACCGGCTCCCTCTGGTGGCGGCGGCCGGGCCCCTCTGGCGGCGGACGGCGGCGGCCCGGCTCCCTCCGGGTGGGCTGGAGGCGGCGGACGGCCCGGCTCCCTCTGGTGGTGGAGGGGCGGAAAGCGGCCCGGCTCCCTCTCGGGGGCGGCGGCCCGGCCTCTCTCGGGCTGGCGGAGGCGGCGGCCCGGCTCCCTCTCGGGCTCTGGCGCGGCGGCGGCGGCTCCCCCTCTCGGGCTCTGAGAGCGGCGGCGGCGGCTCCTCCCTCTCGGGCTCTGAGAGCGGCGGCTCCTCCTCCCTCTCGGGCTCTGAGAGCGGCGGCGGCGGCTCCTCCCTCTCGGGCTCTGGGAGCGGCGGCGGCTCCTCCTCCCTCTCTGGCTCTGGGAGCGGCGGCAGCTCCTCCCTCTCTGGCTCTGGGAGCGACGGCGGCTCCTCACCCCTCTCTGGCTCTGGGAGCGACGGCGGCTCCTCCTCCCTCTCTGGCTCTGGGAGCGACGGCGGCTCCTCCTCCCTCTCTGGCTCTGGGAGCGACGGCAGCTCCTCCTCCCTCTCTGGCTCTGGGAGCGACGGCAGCTCCTCCTCCCTCTCTGGCTCTGGGAGCGACGGCAGATCCTCCTCCCTCTCTGGCTCTGGGAGCGACGGCAGCTCCTCCTCCCTCTCTGGCTCTGGGAGCGACGGAGGAGGAGGGCGCAGATCCGAGACCCTCTCTCTGTACCGCCGATGGGATCACTCACACTCTCTGGACTCTGCAGATCCTCCTCCCTCTCTGGCTCTGGGAGCGACGGCCTCCTCCCTCTCTGGCTCTGGGAGCGACGGCACACGGCAGCTCCTCACCCCTCTCTGGCTCTGGGAGCGACGGCGGCTCCTCACCCCTCTCTGGCTCTGGGAGCGACGGCGGCTCCTCACTCCCTCTCTGGCTCTGGGACGACGGCGGCTCCTCACCCCTCTCTGGCTCTGGGAGCGACGGCGGCTCCTCACCCCTCTCTGGCTCTGGGAGCGACGGCGGCTCCTCACCCCTCTCTGGCTCTGGGAGCGACGGCGGCTCCTCACCCCTCTCTGGCTCTGGGAGCGACGGCGGCTCCTCACCCCTCTCTGGCTCTGGGAGCGACGGCGGCTCCTCATCTGGCTGACTCTCCCACCCCTCTCTGGCTCTGGGGGCGAACCGGCTCAGTGGCTCTCGGGATGACCACCCCTCTGAGGCCTGTCTCACTGTTTACATGTCTACCGCCAGGTAATTAACCACCATGAGGGCAACCTCTGGGAAGGAGGCCGGGTGGTGTTGTTCCTCCCACTGTTCCCACCTCTCCCCATCTCGACGCCACAGCGTGTTGATAACTATGGGGAGATCGTGGACAGGTCTGCCTCAGGGTGCATCAACCAGTCCCAGATCTCCTGGGACGGTGGTGAAGGTGGTGGTGCTGGAGGTAGTGGGGTGGCCCCTGATGCCCGGGGTGAACACTGCACCTCTTCCTGGGCCTGGTTGTAGGGGCATCCTGCCCAGTTGTGGCCGTCCTCCTCACACCGGCCACACCAGTTTGCCGGTGGCACGTCTGGGCAGGACCGCCAACGATGGTCCTCCTTCCCACACCAGGAACACCAGGGGAAGAGGCTGGCCGGGTCCTCCAGCGGTGGCTGCAGCAGCTTACATTTCTTCAGCTGCTGCTGCTTTTCCTGCCTTTGCCGCTGTCTGCTCTTCTTTATTTTTTTTTTTTTTTTCAAAAAAAAAAAAAAAAAAAAATTATCCCAAAAATTCCACAAAACAAAACAAAAATACTGCTCTGAGCCTCTAGGTGGCGCTATCCCACTTCTGACACCAAATGTGGCAGGCTGGCGAGTGGATAGAGGCCCAGAGACAGACTGCAGTTCAAAAAAATAACTATTTTATTATAAATAAACACAAAAATGAAAGGGCACAAGGGCCAAAACAAAGCAATTTAAACACAAAAAAGATAAAAAGCAAAACTTACAAAAATAAAAGGTTTCCAGGCTGGGCAATGCCTTCACTGGATTCAAACTTTCTAAACAACCAAAAAAAAAAAACACCAACCTGCTTCCTCAGCTCCCTCTCCCCAAATGAGAAGCAGAGGCCTCCTTTTATATCAGGTGGCTGGGCGCTGATTGATCGTTAATCAACCTAATCAACTAATCAACCCCAGCCACCTGAACATAATAAACCCAGGCAGGTAGGGGAAGTTAACCATCCCTTCCAATTTAAAGGGCAGAGCTTTGCTGTCTCAGTATCTTTGCTGTGTATAACATTTATAATATAAATATATATAGCTATGCTATATATATATATATATATATATATATATATATATATATATATATATATATATCATGCTTTGAAAGAGGAGTTTCTTAATTTAAAAGAAAAAAAGTTCAATTGTAACTATAAGATTATTTCTAAGAAAGATTTTAATTAGTTTTATTTTCTAATCATACTAAATATCTATAGAATGTGTACCAAATATTCTTATCATTTTTAATAAATTAAATAAATAAATTATTACTATAAAATATGCAGTATAATTTTTTAATATATTAATAGAATTATGACCCAATATAAAAAATAACATATCCAAATGTATGAATAGTATTTATAAAATAGTGTTTCATTCTGTCCTTTCCACGTGGGAATTCCATTCCATTCTACAAAGAATTATGAACCCAATAAGGCATATTGTATAACTAATACTACTATCACAAAATCATTATTTCTCTAATTAGCAGCTTTCCTTTCTTAATTAACAAGGCTGATTAATACAATGTTTACATACAAGCTGGTGTGCGAATGTTGGTCTGTACCATCTAAGTGGGGACTATATTGTAAGTATTTATATAAAGGTTTATGAACCTGTCAGCAACTCGCAGACCGCTGCTGGCCGCCACAGGAGTTGCTGGTGCACGCTGAGACAAGGATTACCCTGCCGACGTAAGCCAATTGTGCGCTGCCCCCTCGAGACTCCCGGCCACAGCCTGGATTCGAAGCAGTGATCTCCAGGCTATAGGCTTACTATTCTATAATAGGGTTATAGGCACTACCGCAGAGTTGCCTTAGCTGGATGAGCCACTCGGGAGCACCCTAGGTATTACGTTGATAAAACCTTGACAACACAGTCTATATTATTTTACAGCAGATACCTACAATGTACTCGCATATTGTACTTTGACTGCACAGACACATGCAATAGTGCGTGAGCATCGTTCTGTACAATCCACGTAGGGACTGTTCTGTACAAATATAATATGGCATTATAGAAACACAGTTATAGTATAATTACTGAGGATATTTGAGGAGCTGGCACACCCACCATTCATGGAAGTCTGCAACACCCCTAACAGAATGAAAGCCACCAGGGAGATAGAAGGTCAGAACAGCTGGGTTCAGGTAGGCAGAAGCAGGGACAAAAAGAAACTTCGTCAAACACAACCACCAGAAATCAAAACAACCAACAAATTTGACTCACTTCAAAATTTTGATGAGCAAAACCAACAACAAGAGAACGAAAGGAACAACATCCAGGACCCTATTGACAGTGGTCACCAGACAGCAAAAAGAAGGGGGGTCATGATTGTTGGGGACTCCATATTGAGAAACACAGCAAGTTCAATTCGCAGTTTGGACCCCCTCACTACAACAGTGTGCTGCCTTCCGGGAGCCTCTGTCAAGCACATCACCTAGAACGAACAGGATATGACCCGGTTAGTAGTCGTACACATCGGTACAAACAACATTGGAAGAGACAGACCAAAATCCCTGCAAAACACCTTCATAGAGCTAGGAAGGAAATTAAAAGATAGGACCAAAACTGGTATTTTCTGGTAAATTACCGGCACCTTGCAAAGGACCATGTGGACAGCTGGAAATAATTAATCTAAACGCATGGCTGAAGACATGGTGCACACGGGAAGGGTTCAACTATCTTGATCATTCGCCCACATTCTAGAACGAAGACTATCCGTATAGACGGGATGGATTGCAAGTAAATAAAAAGGGAACCAGTCTACTTGGAGAAAAGATCCTCGAGCAGGTTCAGAAGCATTTAAACTAGAAAGGAAGGGGGGAGAAATCAACAAAAAAACAGAACCCAGATCGCATCAAAACAAGGACAACTCAGGTAAAACAACCATTAAATGATTAAACGTATTTATCTAAATGCTAGAAGTATAATATAATATTGGTGGGTATATACTTTATAGGAAAGACAGGCAGGACAGAAGAAGTGGATGGGTAGTGTTATACATAAGAAACAGTCTTGAAGCCAAGGTGTTAAACCTGGACAAAGAAAACAAAGCCGAATCAATATGGGTCAGAATAACGGACAAAAATTCAAAGGGCATAATAACAGAAGCATGCTATAGACCGCCAGATTCAGATGGTGAGCAAAATATTCTGTTATACAATGACATTAGAAATGCATGTAGCATAAGAGAAGCAATACTAATGGGGGATTTCAACTTCCCCCATATAAAATGTGAAAACCCGGTGAGGAGCACAACGGATGAAATTGAAATGGTGGAAATGACAAATGACTGCTTCCTAACACAATTTGTCAAGGCACCGACTAGAGGGGAGGCATGCCTTGATTTAGTCTTTTCAATTAATGAATATGGAATAACTAAAACAGAGGTCAGAGAACCATTAGCAAACTCAGAACACAACATGGTCTCATTTGAAATGCTTTTTAAAACCCCGAAAGTAATGACTAAAGCTACGGTTTACAATTTTAGAAAAGCAAACTATGAAGGAATGAAACAGAGACTAACAGAAGTAGATTGGATTAAAATAGAGAAAACATCCACAGAAAAAGGATGGCTGTTCTTCAAAAATGTAGTACTAGAGGCGCAAAACAATTACATCCCTAAAGTAGACAAATCTAAATGTAAAACTAAATCGCCAAAATGGTTTAATAGATCAATTAAAAAAAAATTCAGCAAAAAAAAAGGCACTTTACAGAGTGTTAAAAAGGGACCAAAAAGAAAGTACACAGAAAGAGTACACCGAACTGCAAACGCAAGTCAAAAAGGAAGTTAGAAAGGCCAAGAGAGAAATAGAAATGAACATTGCTAAGGGGGCTAAAACCAATTCCAAAATGTTTTTCCAATATTACAACAGCAAGAGAACATTCAAAGAGGAGGTTAAATGTCTAAGAGATACAAATGGCAAAATTGTAGATAAAGAAAAAAAAAGCAAATATATTAAATGATTACTTTTCACAAGTTTTTACAAAGGAGGTGTGACAGAAATATGAGTTATGGTGATGAATCTTCCTCCCGACCTGTGAGGGCGCTAAAGAACGAGAGGAGAAGTATCTGGAAGGGCTGGCCTGACAGTTCGTTTCCGGGTCAGGGAAGTGGGTCAGCCTGGAAAGAAGCGAGACTCTGTTGTAAGACCGTATTGATTTGAAAGGTAAACGAGAGGTAGCTGCAAGTAATAAGGCAGCTGCAACCGTTTACCTGGATATCATGCGGGATTACATATAGGGGCCAGGGTAACGCTGATCTTTTCCTTCGTTTGGGTAACGTGAGGAGAAAAGGACTGAGAGAGGAGCTCTCAGAGTGAAAATACGTGTTGTGTGTTGTCTTTGTTTGTTTTTTGTCTTTTTTGCACCACTAGACAGTTAAAGCACACCTCCGGAGCTGTCGCCATGTAAGCACTGTCCGGAGCACCACTGCACAGAGCACCTACACGTATGAATATCACCCAAGACTGGTGACCGTGCCTTTGTTTCTGTTTGAGACTGTACTGTGTTCTTCACCATCCCCGCGCTTTACACATTGTTGTGTAATGCCGGGGATTTATTATTTGACGGTCGCCAGACATGGAAACAGCACAAATAAACACTTGTTCACTGAATTACCGTTGTCTGTTCATCACTCCTGCACCGCATCACCGCTACACCTGTTCCCCTTACCAACCACTTTGCCACAGGAGCATACGGACAACATGCCCCACATGTCATCCAGTTCATATCCAGTTTTAAATAACTTTAGCATAACCAAGGCAGAAGTGTTAAAGGGACTAGGAGCTCTTAAAATGAACAAACCCCATGGACCAGATGAGATCCTCCCAATAGTACTCAAAGAAATGAAAGAAGTTATTTACAAACCGCTAACCAAGATCATGCAGCAGTCTCTTGACACAGGGGTGGTACCGACAGACTTTAAAATTGCAAACATAATACCGATCCACAAAAAGGGAAACAAAACTGAACCAGGTAACTACAGACCAATAAGCCTGACTTCTATTATATGCAAACTTATGGAAACTATAATAAGATCCAAAATGGAAAATTACCTATATGGTAACAGGGTCCTGGGAGACAGTCAACATGGTTTTAGGAAAGGGAGATCGTGTCTAACTAACTTGCTTGATTTTTTTGAGGATGCAACATCGATAATGGATAATTGCAAAGCATATGACATGGTTTATTTAGATTTCCAGAAAGCTTTTGACAAAGTCCCGCACAAAAGATTAATTCTCAAACTGAACGCAGTAGGGATTCAAGGAAACACATGTACATGGATTAGGGAGTGGTTAACATGTAGAAAACAGAAAGTACTGATTAGAGGAGAAACCTCAGAATGGAGTGTGGTAACCAGTGGAGTACCACAGGGATCAGTATTAGGTCCTCTGCTATTCCTAATCTACATTAATGATTTAGATTCTGGTATAGTAAGCAAACTTGTTAAATTTGGAGACGACACAAACATAGGAGGAGTGGCAAACACTGTTGCAGCAGCAAAGGTCATTCAAAATGATCTGGACAAGATTCAGAACTGGGCAGACACATGAAAAATGACATTTAATAGAGAAAAGTGTAAGGTACTGCACGCAGGAAATAAAAATGTACATTATAAATATCATATGGGAGATACTGAAATTGGAGAAGGAATCTATGAAAAAGACCTAGGAGTTTTTGTTGACTCAGAAATGTCTTCATCTAGACAATGTGGGGAAGCTATAAAAAAGGCCAACAAGATGCTCGGATACATTGTGAAAAGTGTTGAATTTAAATCAAGGGAAGTAATGTTAAAACTGTACAATGCATTAGTAAGACCTCATCTTGAATATTGTGTTCAGTTCTGGTCACCTTGCTATAAAAAAGATATTGCTGCGCTAGAAAGATTGCAAAGAGGAGTGACCAGAATTATTCCGGGTTTAAAAGGCATGTCATATGCAAACAGGCTAAAAGAATTGAATCTGTTCAGTCTTGAACAAAGAAGACTACGCGGCGACCTAATTCAAGCATTCAAAATTGAGTAAGGTATTGACAATGTCGACCCAAGGGACTTTTTTGACCTGAAAAAAGAAACAAGAACCAGGGGTCACAAATGGAGATTAGACAAAGGCATTCAGAACAGAAAATACTTTTTTACGCAGAGAATTGTGAGGGTCTGGAATCATCTCCCCAGTAATGTTGTTGAAGTGACACCCAGGGATCCTTCAAGAAGCTGCTTGATGAAATTCTGGGATCAATAAGCTACTAACAACCAAACGAGCAAGATGGGCTGAATGGCCTCCTCTCGTTTGTAAACTTTCTTATGTGCTTATGATATTGTAAACCGAATGCATTTTCACTTTTGACCATCCGATTCATTTTGTTCAATATGTTGATTACACCGTGTAACAATTTTTAATTTTTTTTTCCTTCCTGGGTAGTAAGTGTTATTTCCTAATTGCTTATGCCTCAAAAGTTTAGAAAATGGATATTATTCCCCATGAACTTTGCTTTTGTGACCAGGACAGTGACGTTTCGAAATATCACTATTTCCAAAGGGAAAACGGGCAAATGTGTGTTTTTTCATTCAAATAAAGTAAGAAAAATACAACATATGAATCCAAATTAACATGTATTTATACTAAAGTGATACAAAAATGACTACAAAAGATTTAGAAGTCAGTAGTTTTTCGATATTTACGATTATACTGTAAATCACTTTCACGAATCAGCCCCTAAATGTAGTCTCCCATCATGTTCTCGTTATACTGTCCTTGGTAGTGGCATTCAAAGTCCAGTATATCCTGGTGGAAGCGCTCGCCTTGCTCCTCCGAGTACGCTCCCATGAAATAGAAACACAGTTGTAGTATAATTGCCGAGGCTATTGTAACCCGAATGTGTTTTCACTTTTGACTCAGAATAATTATCATTAATGCCATCCAATTCATTTTGCTTAATATGTTGATGGTACAACTACTAGTATCATTAGAAAATAAAGCTAATTAAAATTTTACTTTGAAATAATCTTTTAATAAAGTTTTTTTTTTTTTTTTCAATTAAGAAACTGCCAATTGTATAACTTTAAATGTGCTAAATGCTCATTGTAAGAAACCCAATGGGTGTGAATAGCAGGGCTCTTGAGTGGCTGCAGGCTCAGACACAGTCCCACTGCTGTCTGGGCAGGTCCCCACTTTGTAGGGTACACGTGTGTATGTGTGTGTGAGTCTGTAGTGTGTGTGTGCGTCTGTACTGTGTGTATGGTTGACTGTACTCTGTGTGCATGTCCGTACTGTGTGTGCGTGTAAGTTTGTGTGTCTGTACTGTGTGTCAGAGTCTGTACTGTGTGTCAGTGTAAGTATGTCTGCTGTGTGTGTCTGTAGTGTGTGTGTGTGTGTCAGTGTGTGTGTGTGTGTGTGTGTGTGTGTGTGGTGTCTGTACTGTGTGAGTGTCTGTACTGTGTGTCTGTGTGCATAACCAATGGCACAGGCCCCGCCCCCAGCCGTACTTAACTACACAGAATAAGAGGCAGAGACAAAGAGAGGTAAGATGCTTTCTATTTTATTTGTTTCTAGACCATTAGAGGAATTGCAGTTCCAACAAGTAGCCTCTGCTATTAAACAGGTGAGTGATTCTCTTCCTCTACTTCACGCCTTCTCCTGAAAGAAAACAAAATGATTAAAAAAAAAAACACCACAAGCTTGAAATAGGAATATAATATGCATTTAAATAGAGGAGATTGTATATGGAGCAAATATATATCGCTGGTATACATTATAAACTACATTCAAATACAAAGTCACATGAAGTCAGACCCCAGGCAAGCAAGTCTGTTACAAGGATTTGTCCGCTTCGTAGATAATATTTACATCTCTACTGATGGAGTCGCCTGCCTCGCTGAAGCCACGTTGCTGCTGTTTGTCACAATGTTCACAGTGAAATGTGTTACAGTTGTAGGGATGATGTCACTGAAACAGCTGGAGGAACATGTGGGGACTGAGAACTCCATTAAAAAAAAAAAAAAACCCTGACACTTTAAAAGACGTACCTTCACCCTGAGCGATTGGAGGAAGAATCATGATAATGGGACCTTTTGATGCAGATGAAAAGAAATAGAAAGAGCTGTCAGGGCCATGTAGAGAAACACTGAACTACACATTCATATTCATATTTTTATAATTATTTTCTTGTTTTCAAAATGGAAAACCCATCAAACAAAGATAGTCACACACAGACACTCACAAAAAAAAAAAAAAAAAAAAAAAACTCTTAAAAGTTTATTTATTTCAAATGTCCTTGTCTTATTTTTTTATTTGCCAAGGACACACACACAGTAATAACGATCAATAAACACGGCCTGATGGTTATTTTCTAAAAACAGCACAGTTGTTATACTTTAAGTGTTTAACAGCTAAACAGTTTATTTGAATATGTAAAAAATAAATAAACATACAGGCATTATATAAAAACATGTACATCTATTTGAACAATGTGTGCAGCTTTCAAACAATCAAGTTTAAATTATACACCTGTTCAGACAGCACCTGTAAAACCTCACAGCTCTACATGTCTGGACTACATGACACCCAAACTTGCATGTTCATGAATTAACTCCTACTTATCTGCCCCCTGCTTTGCTGCTCCCTGCTATTGCTCCTAGTTAGATCTGAATATAAATCCTGCATTTGAATTCACCTTCACTGGAACTGGATATCTGCAGTAGTATTTTGTATAGTTCTTTAATAATAGATTTGGATCTATTGGTAGATCTCCTGTAGACTTAAACACGTTAAATGACGTACCTCTTCCCTCAGGCAGCACTGCGGGTTCATTGCCAGCTTCTCTTTTGCCTCTAAAATAATCGGCAATATTATAGCTCGCTAGCTTGTTCGGAGGTACAAAAAAGAACGTCTCCACAGCTGAAACAAAGCAAAAAAAACCTGTCAGCACTGTTCTGGAGAGTTCTACAACACATTCCTACAGGTCAGACTCACACTAGTCACAAAAGTGCAAATCAAAGAATTTAGGAGAAGAGAAACAGCAATACTACTATAATGCTAAAACTATAGGTAAAGGTATCTTATTAACTGTCGTTTTAATACAGTAAACACATGAATGGAAACTGAATTGAAATAGTACTACTGTAGTAAAAGAGATAGCACCGTGATGCTACAGTGTTGGATTACATTAGATACCACGGCTGTGAAACTTCTTAGAAATCAAATATAGTCCGTAGGACTCCCATGGTGGTGCTACAGTAGGCTATTGCATTATAATACCATTAATAGTGCATGATGCTACTGGAGCAGACTGGGGAAAGCTACCCTGCACAAACATCTTGGATCAATGTGCAATTCTTTGAAAGAAAGCAGAGATGGTCTGATTGTACTCACAGCTGCAGAGGAAAGCCAGGGCGGAAAGAAGCACCAGAGTCTTCATTTTGTCTGCTGGTCTTGGGCTGTTCAAGTCAGTGAAGTCACAGCAGAGAAGCAGCCATATTTATACAGAAATGGGGCTCTGAACTCTATTATCATAATTTTTTGCAAGAATTTGCATTAAAAAACTAAATATCTGCAACGTTGCATCAACGAGACGGGTGACCTCATCAGCATATCTCATGATGTAAATATTGTCTACGAAGCAGGCAGCTGTTGGTCATAGAATTGCCTGGGGTCTGACTTCATGTGACTTTGTATTTGAATGTAGTTTATAATGTGTACCAGCGAGAAGATGCCATTCGCTCAATATAATTTCTACTTCAATACATTTTATAATGTATTCTTATTATTGTTACTCATTTTCATTGGCTTACAGGAAAAGAATTCCATTGACTGTGATGTCACAAACTAGAAGTCTGTTTGCTTGAGTAGTTTAGAACAGTGTTTCTCAACCCTGGTCCTGGGGACCTCCCTGCCTGTCTGTCTGTCTGTGTCTCTTCTGATTTTTTTTTTTTTTACCAACTAAGGAACTGCTTTCAAAGACTTAATCGAAGCATTAATTGAAAACAATTTGCATAATCAGAGCTTTTTAATAACTTTTTATGAAGCAATATTATTTAAAAAATGTAAGCAAATCGTTTTGTTAAATTGATTGTTTTTCAAGGAAGAAATTGAGAGCAGCTCCTCAGTTGGAACAAAACCAGCTGAGATACAGACAGGCAGACAGGGGGGTCTTTAGGACCAGGGTTGGAAAATACTGGTTCTATACGTTATAAAAATGCACTTTTCATAAGAGAATTCATTAACTCAGTGTTCAAACTCCTCACTGCTTAACTCTTTTCACCTCAATTGGTATAAGACGAATTGGTGTAATGAAATCAAACATGTTTTTTCATTTTCTATTTTCCTCATAGAAAAACCTCAGCAAGTTAATTACAAGCTTCTTTTAATTACTGTTTGTTCAGTAAGAAATGTCAAAACAATTGAAAATATTTATATTTCTTTCAACTGTTTTTATTCATACCTTCACTGTAAAAATAGCACTAGGAAAGAAATATTATGTTAAAATAAGCCATAATTGCAAATGGTATATATTAGAATACATTTGTGGTCTTTCTGATTTTTACCTGTGGCAAAAATAAATATCCTAAGGGAAAGGTTTCATTTGGGTTCTTTAATACCTAGATTGGAAGGTAAAGATTGCAGATCTTTCATTTAGATTTCTCTAAAGAACCAAACAGGGTTCCACATTTGGGATAGTCAAAGAACCATAAAAAATAATTTGAGGAACTTTAAGTGATGAGGATCTGTAAATAACCTACAGGTTTAAAAAATAATTGTTAAAATTACTACAGGGTTATTTGGAGAGCTTTCATTTAGAGTTCAGAAAAGGTCCTGTATAGAGGACAAGCCAAAGAGCTATAAAAACAAGTTCTTAACTGAACTGATAGTTCTTGGAGTGACATTTTATGTACATAGTAGTTATACTGCACAGTAGCCCATTTATTAAAGAATACACTTGTCAGTGTAGGGGCTTAAAGCCCTTTTTTGTTTGACTTTTGTCAAATTTTCAAATACGACCCGTTGCAAAACATCAGTGACACTATTTATTCTTAATAATGTCATGGAACTCTCACAATGCTGTATTTAAACTAGTAGTGTTGCGGCGCTCTTCAGCAACATATTTTTTTTTATGTTTTGCGAATTGTTGTAACGAGAAAGCAGACTGTGCTTACTTTGCACTGTGACTAAGCCAGTTTAGTACATCTACCCCTTAGAGTAATTTAGTTTTTGCATCTCTGCCTCAGGTCTGTTCAACTTTGGCAACTAAATGAGTCCTGCAGTGACTCTGTGCTGCTGTCTAAGCAAATTAAGGGAGGCCACATGAACTGGTCAGATAAAAATATCAATCCATTGACTATCAATGTTAGATTTTTATTCCTTATTTTAAATGCAGTAATAATTCGAGTGTGGTGTGTTCCTAAGACAATATTGTGCTGGTGCTTTGTATGTTGTTGCTAGCTCTTCTATTAGTTCCAAGTAGATGCAGCCATTGAGCTCAAGCGATGAGAATGTGTATTTTTTTAATTGCAGTTCCAGTACCTGAATAACACAAAGTAGAAATGGCTGTAAAGCTTCCAGTCAAGGCACAGTCATATGAAACTGAAAGGCAACTGTAAATCTACTGTTTTTTTTTTTTTTTTTTTTTTTTAATTGTGACGCGTCAAGACTACTTCAGATTAGAACAATATCGTGTTGTATTAATAACACTGTGTAACAAATGTTTTATTTTTTTTGGTTCCTGGGTAGTAAGTGTTATTTCCTAATTGCTTATGCCTCAAAAGTATAGACAATGGCTATTATTCCCCACAAACTTTGCTTTTGTGACCAGGACAGTGATATTTTGAAATTTACCTATTTTCCAGAACATTCCAGATAGATTCAGTGCTGAGTAAACTTGGAGTAACTTCTAGAACTTTCTAGAACTTTCCAGTAATATAAATAGTAGTATAAATAAAGGGGCCTTAAGCCCACCAGTTCAGTTTAGTTCCAGCTGCCTAAGTGGATACATATCTGCATTTTTCTGAGATGGCATCAAGAGGCTGCAAGCATCCGGCAGACGCATTTTGCTATGTCATTTTGCCAATTTATCAAGACAAGAGCGAAAAAGTACTTAGTGGAAGCATCTGCTAAGATGTGTGAGGCCTACAAGGCATATTTCGGCATGCCTGTCGGGGATCAAGACAAACCCTGGGCACCTCATTTCACCTGCGAGCACTGCAAAAAAACTCTGGAAGGTAAGATGGACAATTGTTGCTCAGAATTTTATGTTATAAAATTTGTTACAATTTTTTAAATTGTAAAAGTTTTTCATTTTAAAATGTTTTACAATTTTCAATGTTATTGAAAAAATATATCATATATGAAAAATGTTGCGAGAATCTCTTACACATTAGTCATGGGTGAAATAAATGTATTTTTTTAGGATGGTACAGAGGGGAAAAGAGAGCCATGAAGTTCGCTATCCCAAGAATTTGGCAGGAACCCACTGACCACTCAAGCAACTGCTACTTCTGCATGGTGGACCCTTCCAAACGTCGGACTGGCAAGAATGCACCTGCTATCATGTATCCGGACCTTCCTTCATCCATCGCCCCGGTGCCACACTGCCATGAGCTCCCCGTACCCACTCCTCCGGAGAGAGAGCAGCCGTCTTTAGAAGAGAGCAGCAAGTCAGAGAGCGAGGAAGACGTTATAGATCCAGATGACAATTTCAGAGGTGGAGCTGAGGAGAGAAACCCATACTATCCCAACCAAAAAGACCTCAACGACTTGATTAGAGATCTTGGTCTCACCAAGTCCAATGCCGAGCTTTTGATGTATAATCTCAAGCATTGGAACTTGTTGGATGAAATTGTGCAAGTCGCAGATCAGAGGAAGCGTCACCAACCTTTTTCCATCTTCTTCACTCGTCAAGATGGGCTCTGCTCCTGCCACAATGTGACCAGTCTGTTCGAGGCAATCGGAATCGCCTGTAACCAGAATGAGTGGCGCCTCTTCATTGACAGCTCATCCAGGAGCCTAAAAGCCATGCTGCTCCATAATGGTAACAAGTACCCGTCTCTTCCCCTGGCTCACTCGGTGTACCTCAAAGAGGATTACAACAGCATCAAGACCTTGCTGGACGCCTTGAATTATGATGAGTATGGCTGGGAGGTCATAGGAGACTTCAAAATGGTGGCATTCCTGATGGGTCTCCAAGGCAGTTTTACCATCTTTCCCTGCTATCTTTGCCTTTGGGGCAGCAAGGACACCAAGGCGCACTACCACAGGCGGGACTGGCCACAGCGGACCGAGTTCTCTGTGGGGAGGAACAACGGCAAGTGGGAGCCACTGCTCGACCCCCGGAAGGTGCTGATGCCACCACTGCACATCAAATTGGGCCTTATGAAACAATTTGTCAGAGCTCTAGATAAGGAGTCAGCAGCCTTCAAGTACCTTCAAGACTTCTTCCCTAAGCTGTCTGAGGCAAAGGTCAAAGCCAGTGTCTTTGTCGGACCACAGATAAAGAAGATCCTGGAGTGCAATGAATTCTCCAAGAAGCTCACTAGTAAGGAGAAAGTGGCTTGGAACTGCTTTGTCGTAGTGTTTCAGGGCTTCCTGGGCAATCACAAGGCCGAAAACTATATGGAGCTGGTTGAGACTCTGGTGAAGAACTACAGCACAATGGGCTGTAGGATATCCCTCAAAGTCCATATCCTTGATGCTCATCTTGATAAATTCAAGGAGAACATGGGAGCGTACTCAGAGGAGCAAGGCGAGCGCTTCCACCAGGATATACTGGACTTTGAACGACGCTACCAAGGACAGTATAACGAGAACATGATTGGAGACTACATTTGGGGGCTGATTCGTGAAAGATTTACAGTATAATCGTAAATCTCTAAAAACTACTCACTTCTAAATCTTTTGTAGTCATTTTTGTATTACTTTAGTATAAATACATGTTAATTTGGATTGATATGTTGTTTTTTTCTGACTTTATGTGAACGAAAAGACACAAATTCGCCCGTTTTCTCATTGGAAATAGGTAAATTTCAAATATCACTGTCCTGGTCACAAAAGCAAAGTTTGTGGGGAATAATAGCCATTTTCTATACTTTTGAGGCATAAGCAATTAGGAAATAACACTTACTACCCAGAAACAAAAATTGTGTTACATAGTGTAATTTATGTGACTACCTTGGCTCAAGCATGTAGTATATATTGGGATTTTTGGTTCATTAAATGCAAATACAAAATTAAGTTTTTAAGCGTTATTTCGAGACAGATTCCCCGGTGAGAATAAAACACTGAGATAAATTCTAAAAACAAAATATATAATTGTAACAATTAATTGGTCACAAGTTAAGAGACATAGAGACAATGATTTTCAAGTGCCAATCGTTTTTATTTAACAACACAAGTTAAAAAGAAAAGTTAATGTGCAAACAAGCAGTACATATTAACAGTATGACTTAGCAGTATTAGCGGTAAACAATGTGCAACTGGCAGTGTATAAGAGCTGTGCAAACTATCAATTTAGCAGGAGCACTCAGGCCCCAATAGCTAGATGTATTTTGGATAGTTATAGTAGTACTTATATCTTATCAGTAAGACACCGATCAAACTAGCAGCCTTATTAGTCAACAGTGTGCAACCAGCAATATGTAAGAACTTGTGCAAACAGGCAATTAAACAGGAGCACTCAATTAGATATTTTTTGTATAGTAATAGCAGTATTTATACCTTAGCAGTAACGCACCAGTCAAAGCTGGCAATGCAAATACTTCAAAGCAATCAAACAAAGAATAAATTAAGTGAAATTATACAATTCATGGAAGTCTGCATCACCCCTAACAGACTGAAAGCCACCAGGGAGATTGAAGGTCAGAACAGCTGGGTTCAGGTAGGCAGAAGCAGGGAAAAAAAGAAACTTCGTCAAACACAACCACCAGAAATCAAAACAACCAACAAATTTGAGTCACTTCAGAATTTTGAAAGCAGAACCAACAACAAGAGAATGAAAGGAACAACATCCAGGACCCCATTGACAGTGGTGACCAGACAGCAAAAAGAAGCGAGGTCATGATTGTTGGGGACTCCATATTGAGGAACACAGCAAGTTCAATTTGCAGTTTGGATGCTGCCTTCCGGGAGCCTCAGTCAAGCACATCACTGAGAACGTGGACAGGCTCCTAGAACGAACAGGAGACGACCCGGTAGTAGTCGTCCACATCGGTACAAACAACATTGGAAGAGACAGACCAAAATCCCTGCAAAACAAATTCAGAGAGCTAGCAAGGAAATTAAAAGAGAAAACCAAAACTGTGGTATTTTCTGGTATACTACCGGCACCTTGCAAAGGACCATATGGACAGCTGGAAATAATTAATCAAAACGCATGGCTGAAGATGTGGTGCACACGGGAAGGCTTCACCTATCTTGATCATAGGACCACATTCTACAACGAGGACTAGCTGTATAGACGGGACAGACTGCACTTAAATAAAAAGGGAACCAGTCTACTTGGAGAAAAGATCCTCGAGCAGGTTCAGAAGCATTTAAACTAGAAAGGAAGGGGGGAGAAATCAACAAAAAAACAGAAGGGAGACCGCATCAAAACAAGAACAACAACTCAGGTAAGACAACCATTAAATGTATTTATCTAAATGCTAGAAGTATCAGAAACAAAATTCTAGAACTTGAAGCTACTGCACTAACAGGTAACTATGATGTGATAGGTGTTACAGAAACTTAGCTGTCTGAGAGTGATGGGGACGAATATAGTATTTGTGGGTATACACTGTATAGGAAAGACAGGCAGTACAGAAGAGGAGGAGGGGTAGCGCTATACATAAGAAACAGTCTTGAAGCCCAGGGGTTAAACCTGGACAAAGAAAATAAAACCGAATCAATATGGGTCAGAATAACGGACTAAAATTCAAAGGGCATAATAATAGGAGCATGCTATAGACCGCCAGATTCAGACTGTGAGCAAAATAATCTTTTATACAATGACATTAGAAATGCGTGTAGCAAAGGAGAAGCCATACTAATGGGGGATTTCAACTTCCCCCAAATAAAATGGGAAAACCCAGTGGGTAGCACGAAGGATGAAATTGAAATGGTGGAAATGACAAATGACCGCTTCCTAACACAATTTGTCAAGGCACCGACTAGAGGGGAGGCATACCTTGATTTAGTCTTTTCAAATAACGAAGATAGAATAACTAAAACAGAGGTCAGAGAACCACTGGCAAACATTTGAAGTGTTTTTTAAACCCCCAAAAGTAATGACTAAAGCTAAGGTTTACAATTTTAGAAAAGCAAACTATGAAGGAATGAAACAGAGACTAACAGAAGTAGATTGGAGTAAAATAGAGTAAACACCCACAGAAGAAGGATGGTTTTTCTTCAAAAATGTAGTACTAGAGGCGCAAAACAATTACATCCCTAAAGTAGACAAATCTAAATGTAAAACTAAATTGCCAAAATGGTTTAATAGATCAATTAAAAATAAGATTCAGCGAAAAAGGGCACTTTACAGACTATTAAAAAAGGACCAAAAAGAAAGTACGCAGAAAGAGAACACAGACCTGCAAACGCAAGTCAAAAAGGAAGTTAGAAAGGCCAAGAGAGAAATAGAAATGAACATTGCTAAGGGAGCTAAAACCAATTCCAAAATGTTTTTCCAATATTACAACAGCAAGAGAACATTCAAAGAGGAGATTAAATGTTTAAGCGATACAAATGGCAAAATCGTAGATGAAGAAAAAAAAATAGCAAATATATTAAATGATTACTTTTCACAAGTTTTTACAGAGGAAGATACTGACAACATGCCCCACATGTCATCCAGTTCCTATCCAGTTTTAAATAACTTTAGCATAACTGAGGCAGAATTGTTAAAGGGACTATCAGTGCTTAAAATAAACAAACCCCCTGGGCCAGATGAGATCCTCCCAGTAGTACTCAAAGAAATGAAAGAAGTAATTTACAAACCGCTAACCAAGATCATGCAGCAGTCTCTTGACACAGGGGTGGTACCGACAGACTGGAAAATTGCAAACGTAATAAGGATCCACAAAAAGGGAAACAAAGCTGAACCAGGTAACTACAGACCAGTAAGCCTGACTTCTATTATATGCAAACTTATGGAAACTATAATAAGATCCAAAATGGAAAATTACCTATATGGTAACAGGGTCCTGGGAGACAGTCAACATGGTTTTAGGAAAGGGAGATCGTGTCTAACTAACTTGCTTGATTTTTTTGAGGATGCAACATCGATAATGGATAATTGCAAAGCATATGACATGGTATATTTAGATTTCCAGAAAGCTTTTGACAAAGTCCTGCACAAAAATTAATTCTCAAACTGAACGCAGTTGGGATTCAAGGAAAACACATGTACATGGATTAGGGAGTGGTTAACATGTAGAAAACAGAAAGTACTTATTAGAGGAAAAACCTCAGAATGGAGTGTGGTAATCAGTGGTGTACCACAGGGATCAGTATTAGTTCCTGTGCTATTCCTATTCTACATTAATGATTTAGATTCTGGTATAGTAAGCAAACTTGTTAAATTTGCAGATTACACAAAAGTAGGAGGTGTGGCAAACACTGTTGCAGCAGCAAAGGTCATTCAAAATGATCTAAACAAGATTCAGAACTGGGCAGACACATGGCAAATGACATTTAATAGAGAAAAGTGTAAGGTACTGCACGCAGGAAATAAAAATGTACATTATAAATATCATATGGGAGATACTGAAATTGGAGAAGGAATCTATGAAAAAGACCTAGGAGTTTTTGTTGACTCAGAAATGTGTTCATCTAAACAATGTGGGGAAGCTATAAAAAAGGCTAACAAGATGCTCGGATACATTGTGAAAAGTGTTGAATTTAAATCAAGGGAAGTAATGTTGAAACTGTACCATGCACTAGTAAGACCTCTTCTTGAATATTGTGTGCAGTTCTGGTCACCTCGCTATAAAAAAGATATTGCTGCTCTAGAAAGAGTGCAAAGAAGAGCGACCAGAATTATTCCGGGCTTAAAAGGCATGTCATATGCAGACAGGCTAAAAGAATTGAATCTGTTCAGTCTTGAACAAAGAAGACTACGTGGCGACCTAATTCAAGCATTCAAAATTCTAAAAGGTATTGACAGTGTCGACCCAAGGGACTTTTTCAGCCTGAAAAAAGAAACAAGGACCAGGGGTCACAAATGGAGTTTAGACAAAGGGGGATTCAGAACATAAAATAGGAGGCACTATTTTACACAGAGAATTGTGAGGGTCTGGAATGAATTCCGCCATAATGTTGTTGAAACTGACACCCTGGGATCCTTCAGAAGCTGCTTGATGAGATTCTCAGAGATTCAAAAAGCTGCTAACAGCCAAACGAGCAAGACGGGCCGAATGGCCTCCTCTCATTTGTAAACTTTCTTATGTTTTTATGTTCTTAACTGTGCCCACGGGGACCGCTATAGAAACTTGACCTGCTACTTTTACAAAACCAATACACTCAGGACTTGATTCCTTACTATGACAGGCCTCCAGGGCTTCCCATCAACGCACTTCGACCTGCTGCAGAGAAACTGATTGCAAATACTCTGAACCATGCTGCTTTAACAATAAATCACGAAACTCTCGAATAATATTCATACCCACCAGCCCAGGGACAACTTCCTTCTTAGTTCTCGTAGTAAAATCTGTGGGGTCCTTAACAACCAAGACATCCCTCTTTTGGATAGTCTTCCCTACAGCCTCAACATCTAGCTCTAGATAGCCCAGATACAGTATGTCAAGACCACTGGCTGCTTTAAACTTAAGCCAACCACAGTTTTGCATTAGCCTCTCTCCCAGTGGCTTAATGTACTTTCTAAAAAAGGATTCAGTCACTGCGGTGACCAATGACCTGGTATCCAGCAGACAAAGGAGCTTCAGTCCTCCCCCCCCACCCCAACATTACAATAGTAACTACTGGGCATTGTCCTATCAACTGCTGATACACCTCTTTCTGGACTCTACTAGCCTCAATTGTGCCTGACTGACCCCCACCTGTCGTTTGACTCCTCACAACAGGGGGCACTAGTTTCCCTGAACTTCCTCCCCAATCTGTCCAACTAATACGTCCCTGGGTTGGTTGGGGCTTGCCATTCTCTCCCTACAATGTTGTGCAATATGTCGCGAACCCTTACATCTATAACAGATAGGTTGCCCAGTTTCATCATATGCTGAAGGGAGCCTATTACTCGAGTGTCTGTAACCTCGGTCCTACGAAACTCTTAGGTCCGCAACAGTCTTAACCACTGCATCTAACTGCTCTTGCTGTTTCTTTATGATTTGCAACAATTCCATTAATACAGAATGCCTACCAGTTGTACAGTGATAGCTTCAAAATCTCCAACAAATTAACCCTGGTTTCACAGAAGCAAGGACAACTCTTAAAACTACCAACCCCACGGTCCCCCTCCTCAGACCACTGGATGGCCTCATTTTGTAGTCTGAGAAAAGAAATAGTGGAATCAGTACATACAATTTTCTTAAGTTCTCAGCGTAGAAGACTGTCTCTCACAATTTCTGCAAACTGATCCCTTTATAAAGAATCTTTGTTAAGAACCCCATTTGGATTACATTGCATTACCTGATCTAATAAAGCCAAAAGTGCATGTGAGTATTCCCTTAATGATTCCCCATCTTTTTGTTTTCAATCAAAAAACTGTTTATGCAATTTATCAAAGGATTGTGAACAACCCCATAGACCTCAATCAGTATCTCAAATGTGTTCTCTAGCTTGTTGAGCGTGATACTTAATCTCCTCTAGGCCTTCCCTTCGAGACGATCATCAATAAAATTGAATTGTTCAGTGAGAGACAGGCATCTAGACCTAATGACCTGTTAGATCTCATCCTGCCATTCTTCAGTTAACACAGGTTTTTCAACTGAAAACTTTCCCGAAAATTTTTGAAATTTTTTCTCTCTAGGCATATAGATAACACGTTCTACAGCCGGACTACCACTAGAGGCACAAACAACATTCTGCGTATGATGACTGACTTCTTCCGATTTCTGTACTTGACGTTTCCCAACCAATCGATCATTCTCCATTTGCAACAGCTCCTTTTCCATCTGCTCTGCAATCTGACGTATAAACAGCCCCTCCAATTCTGATTGCAAATCATGGATAGACATTCTATATTAAATAGTCAAATTAAAAAAAAGGAAAAGGGATGCACCAGTTTAAGAGTTAAAACAACCCAAAGTTCAAATATGGTGTCCCAGTCCTCAGCTCTCTTAACCAGTAAAATCAGTTATCATGCAGCTCTTGGTTGATATCCAGGTTACAGACAGGGACCCTACAATCAATCCAACAAGGTCTTCATGGGGATAACACTGTTTTTCTATGACACCTAATCATAAAAGTGTAATTCTACTATTACCAAAAAATATATATTTTATTTGAACAACTACCAATCAATTAAAACTTTTTTTTGTATGTATCCTGCCGGCTATCCAAATAATGGTAAAAATGAACTATTTATCTTTGATTTATTATTGCTAACCCTCCTATTAGATTTCTGGTCTATTTGATCCAACACTGGTTTCAAAATAGCTTTAATGCTATTTTTCTTTTCATTTTCTGTATAATATTTGATGACTTTTCCTAAGTTGGGGTCAGGAACTTATACAAAGAAAACATAACCTTTGTGATGTTTATTTTTTTTTTAGAACAAGCCATGTGTATAAATACGATGTTTCAGGTCACTGTGAGCCGTGGCATTTATCTATGTAGATTTGTATTATTATTTCTGGAAATGACTTCTCCTGTCGGAAATATTTCTAAACAAAAAAAAAAAACAATATACATCTACAAGGCAGAGCCTAATTTTCTCTGTCAGTATTGCAACATCATCTCACTGGAAAAGACATTCCAAAATGAGAAGCTCCCAGGTTGGCAGTCAAACAAGTTTTATCACAGCTCCTGGACTAAAAGAGCTTACAAGAGTAAAGCCTTTGCAAATAAAAACATTTAATCAATTTAAGGCTAGTCCTTGGCCAAATCAAAACTTTGACCCAGCTACTAATCACCATGTGTTAATGAGATCAATGGGAAACAACACCTACGAAAAAGTCTCACACACATATGAGAAATTAAATTCCCATAAAATGCAGAAAGTAAGTTCATCCAATATCCTTTTGAATGAAATTTCTCCTGAAATGTTTAATATAATAATATACTCTAATACAAGAGTGGCCAACCCAAAAACACAGGACACGGCACGCTACGCCAAAATAAATAGACAAACGAAAACAGACTTTGTAGGTAGCTCTAAATCATCAGATACTTTCTCCTCTATATACTGTACTCCGCTCACCGGTATGTAGAAACAGTAATTCTGACCAATTAAGCCCAATGAATTAAGTGCAATTCCATGCATTACATATACTGTACATTTTACTTGCAGTGAAGTGCTGTGCAATCCCAATCATGCCTCAATACATCATTAAGACATTTTTAAACACTCGTGTTACACAGACCCGTTTATATCCCGTGTACCAATGTCTATACACCAACATTTAAACACACCACACGCAACACATAACAGATAATATACACAGGGGCGGGCACTTTGTTACAGCTATATACTGTACCTGGTAGAAACAGTAATTCTGACCAATTAAGCCCAATCATTAAGTCAATGACATCATTAAGAGGCTCAGCTAAAACAAAAACCAGGACACCCTGAGGCTCTCCAGGACCAGGGTTGGCCACCCCTGCTCTAATGTATTCTTGGGAAGAAATAATCTTATACAAAGACGCCATTAGTGCCAGGCTTGTAATTTGTAATTAGCAAGTGGATCAAAGTTTTAATTTGGTCAAGGACTCAGCCTGAATAAAAAGGGATTTTTTTAGATGGCCATGGAGCATGAAAGTGTCTAACTAACCCCATGAAAGAGCTACAATTGCCCATGACAGATCTGAATGTTGCTCAGTGCAATGACCTCTTCACACCCTTCCCACTCTCTTGATTGCCCACTCTCTTGATTGTTGTGTTTGATTAGCACCGGTTGATTAGTTGGGAGGAGGGGAGCAATTGGCAGTTCCAAAGTTTTATTTTGTTTTTATCCTAGAACAAAACACAAATAAATACAGTACATTCGCAACTTGTTGGTTGTTTCACTAATAATAAAATAACAAAATAAAGAAGTTTGCTTTATTCCTGCACACAAATCTTCATAGATAAATGCCACAGGTCACAGTGACCTGAAACATCTTATTGTACACATGACTTGTTCTAAAAAAAAAAAAAAATTACAAAGGTTATGTTTTCTTTGTATAAGTTCCTGACCCCAAGTTAGGAAAAGTCATCAAATATTATACAGAAAACTTTAATAGCATTAAAGTTAATGGGAAACTAGTGTCGGGCCAAATAGAACTGAAACCTAATAGGAGGGTAATAATAATAAATCAAATATAAACAGTTTATTTTTTCCATTATATTATTTTTTTAGAATTTATCTCAGTGTTTTATTACCGCCAGGGAATCTGTCTCAAAATACGTTTAAAAACTTAATTTTGGGTTTGCATTTAATGAAACAAAATCCTAATACATACTACATACTTGAGCCAAGGTAGTCACATAAAATATTAATAATACGACACGATTTTGTTCTAGACTGAAGTAGTCTTGAGTAGCGACAATAATAAAAAAAAAACAGTAGATTTACAGCTGCCTTTCAGTTTCATATGACTGTGTCTTGACCGTGAGCTTTGCAACCATTTCTACTTTGTGTTATTCAGGTACTGGAACTGAAATTAAAAAAATACACATTCTCATCGCTTGAGCTCAATGGTTGCATCTGCTTGGAAGTAATAGAAGAGCTAGCGTGTCTACAGCTGGATAATCAGATGAACTGTCTCACACTGCAGGAAAAAAAAAGAGGCAACAACATACAAAGCACCAGCACAATATTGTCTTAGGAACACACCACACTCAAATGATTACCTCATTTAAAATTAGGAATAAAAAACTCATATCGATAGTCAGTGGATTGATATTTTTTCTGACAGGTTTACGTGGCCTCCCTTAATTTGCTTAGACAGCAGCACAGAGTCACTGCAGGACTCATTTAGTTGCCAAAGTTGAACAGACCTGAGGCAGAGATGCAAAAACTAAATTACTCTAAGGGGTAGATGTACTAAACTGGATCAGTCACAGTCACAGGATAAAGTAAGCTTTAAATAAAAGCTCTCCAAATAACCCTGTAGTAATTTTAACAATTAATTTTTAAAGAACCTGTAGGTTATTTACAGATCCTCATCACTCACAGATCCTCTAATAACTTTTTATGGTTATGTGACTATCCCAAATGTGGAACCCTGTTTGGTTCTTTAGAGAATTCTAAATGAAAGATTTCCAACCTTTACCTTCCAATCTAGGTATTTAAGAGCCCAGATGAAACTTTTCACTTAGGATATGTATTTTTGCCACAGGTAAAAATCAGAAAGACTACTAATGTATTCTAATATATACCATTTGCTAGTATGGCTTATTTTAACATAATATTTCTTTCCTGTGCTATTTTTACAGTGCAGGTATGAGTAAAAACAGTGGAAAGAAATATAAATATTTTCAATTGTTTTGACATTTCTTACTGAACAAACAGTAATTAAAGGAAGCCTGTAATTAACGTGCTGAGGTTTTTCTAACGAAGAAAATACAAAATGAAAAAACTTGTTTATTTTCATTAAACCAATTAGTCTTAAACCAATTGAGGTAAAAAGAGTTAAGCAGTGAGGAGTTAGAACACTGAATTAAAGAATTCTCTTATGAAAAGTACATTTTATAATGTATAGAACCAGTACTTTCCAACCCTGGTCCTAAAGACCCCCCTGTCTACATGTCTGTGTTTCTGCTGGTTTTGTTCAAACTGAGGAGCTGCTCTCAATTTCTTCCATGAAAAACACTCAATTTAACAAAACGATTTGCTTAAATATTTTGAATAGTATTGCTTCATAAAAAGTTATTAAAAAGCTCTGATTATGCAGATTGTTTTCAAGTAATGCTTCGATTAAGTCTTTGAAAGCAGTTCCTTAGTTGGTAAAAAAGAAGCAGCAGAGACACAGACAGACAGACAGGGGGATCCCCAGGACCAGGGTTGAGAAACATTGTTTTAAACTACTCAAGCAAACAGACTTGTAGTTTGTGACATCACAGCAACCGTCAATGGAATTATTTTCCTGTAAGACAATGAAATGAGTAACAGTATTAAGAATGCATTATAAAATGCATTGAAATAGAGATTATATTGAGCAAATGGCATCTTCTCGCTGGTACACATTATAAACTACATTCAAATACAAAGTAACATGAAGTCAGACTCCAGGCATTTCTGTATAAATATGGCTGCTTCTCTGCTCTGACTTCACTGACTTGAACAGCCCAAGACCAGCAGACAAAATGAAGACTCTGGTGCTTCTTTCCACCCTGGCTTTCCTCTGCAGCTGTGAGTACAATCTGACCATCTCCGCTTTCTTTCAAAGAATTGCACATTGATCCAAGATGTTTGTGCAGGGTAGCTTTCCCCAGACTGCTCCATTATCATCATGCACTATTAATGGTACTATAATGCAATAGCCTAATGTTGCACCACCATGGGAATCCTACAGGACTTTATTTGATTTCTAAGAAGTTTCACACCTGTGGTATCTAATCTAATACAACACTGTACCATCATGGTCCTATCTCTTTTACTACAGTAGAACTATTTCAATGCAGTTTCCATTATAGTGTTTACTGTATTAAAACGACAGTTAATAAGACATAATTACCTATAGTTTTAGCACTATAGTAGTATTGCTGTTTCTCTTCTCCTAAAGCCCTTTTGATTTGTTCTTCTGTAACTAGTGTGAGTCTCACCAAAATACTACTGTAGATATCCAGTTCCAGTGAAGGTGAATTCAAATGCACGATTTATATTCAGTTCTAACTAGGATAGCGGGGAGCAGCAAGGCAGGGGGCAGATAAGTGGAAGTTAATTAATGTACATGCAAGTTTGGGTGTCATGTAGTCTAGACAGGTAGAGCTGTGAGGTTTTACAGGTGCTGTCTCAACAGGTGTATAATTTAAACTTGATTGTTTGAAAGCTGCACACATTTTTCAAATAGATGTACATGTTTAAAAATAATACATAAGAACATAAGAACATAAGAAAGTTTACAAACGAGAGGAGGCCATTCGGCCCATCTTGCTCGTTTGGTTGTTAGTAGCTTATTGATCCGTAAATCTCATCAAG
Source organism: Polyodon spathula (assembly GCF_017654505.1). NCBI lineage: Eukaryota > Metazoa > Chordata > Actinopteri > Acipenseriformes > Polyodontidae > Polyodon > Polyodon spathula. The sequence continues at coordinate 809,256 of NC_054568.1, read as the reverse complement.
CAGCTTCTTGAAGGATCCCAGGGTGTCAGCTTCAACAACATTACTGAGGAGTTGTTTCCAGACCCTCACAATTCTTTGTGTAAAAAAGTGTCTCCTATTTTCTGTTCTGAATGCCCCTTTTTCTAAACTCCATTTGTGACCCCTGGTCCTTGTTTCTTTTTTCAGGCTGAAAAAGTCCCTTGGGTCGACACTGTCAATACCTTTTAGAATTTTGAATGCTTGAATTAGGTCGCCACGTAGTCTTCTTTGTTCAAGACTGAACAGATTCAATTCTTTTAGCCTGTCTGCATATGACATGCCTTTTAAGCCTGGAATAATTCTGGTCGCTCTTCTTTGCACTCTTTCTAGAGCAGCAATATCTTTTTTATAGCGAGGTGACCAGAACTGCACACAATATTCAAGAATAGGTCTTACTAGTGCATTGTACAGTTTTAACATTACTTCCCTTGATTTAAATTCAACACTTTTCACAATGTATCCGAGCATTTTCTTAGCCTTTTTTATAGCTTCCCCACATTGTCTAGATGAAGACATTTCTGAGTCAACAAAAACTCCTAGGTCTTTTTCATAGATTCCTTCTCCAATTTCAATATCTCCCATATGATATTTATAATGTACATTTTTATTTCCTGCGTGCAGTACCTTACACTTGTCTCTATTAAATGTCATTTGCCATGTGTCTGCCCAGTTCTGAATCTTGTCTAGATCATTTTGAATGACCTTTGCTGCTGCAACAGTGTTTGCCACTCCTCCTACTTGTGTGTCGTCTGCAAATTTAACAAGTTTGCTTACTATACCAGAATCTAAATCATTAATGTAGATTAGGAATAGCAGAGGACCTAATACTGATCCCTGTGGTACTCCGTTGGTTACCACACTCCATTCTGAGGTTTTTCCTCTAATCAGTACTTTCTGTTTTCTACATGTTAACCACTCCCTAGTTGGCTTAGCTGGATGAGCCACTCGGGAGCACCCTAGGTATTACGTTGATAAAACCTTGACAACACAGTCTAGATTATTTTACAGCAGATACCTACAATGTACTCGCATATTGTACTTTGACTGCACAGACACATGCAATAGTGCGTGAGCATCGTTCTGTACAATCCACATAGGGATGGTTCTGTACAAATATAATATGGCATTATAGAAACACAGTTATAGTATAATTACTGAGGATATTTGAGGAGCTGGCACACCCACCATTCATGGAAGTCTGCATCACCCCTAACAGAATGAAAGCCACCAGGGAGATAGAAGGTCAGAACAGCTGGGTTCAGGTAGGCAGAAGCAGGGACAAAAAGAAACTTCGTCAAACACAACCACCAGAAATCAAAACAACCAACAAATTTGACTCACTTCAAAATTTTGATCAGCAAAACCAACAACAGGAGAACGAAAGGAACAACATCCAGGACCCTATTGTCAGTGGTCACCAGACAGCAAAAAGAAGGGGGGTCATGATTGTTGGGGACTCCATATTGAGAAACACAGCAAGTTCAATTCGCAGTTTGGACCCCCTCACTACAACAGAGTGCTGCCTTCCGGGAGCCTCTGTCAAGCACATCACTGAGAACTTGGACAGGCTCCTGGAACGAACAGGATTCGACCCGGTTAGTAGTCGTCCACATCGGTACAAATAACATTGGAAGAGACAGACCAAAATCCCTGCAAAACAACTTCAGAGAGCTAGGAAGGAAATTAAAAGAGAAGAGCAAAACTGGTATTTTCTGGTAAACTACCGGCACCTTGCAAAGGACCATATGGACAGCTGGAAATAATTCATCTAAAAGCATGGTTGAAGACGTGGTGCACACGGGAAGGCTTCACCTATCTTGATCATTGGCCCACATTCTAGAACGAGGACTATCCGTATAGACGGGAATGACTGCAATTAAATAAAAAGGGAACCAGTCTACTTGGAGAAAAGATCCTCGAGCATTTTCAGAAGCATTTAAACTAGAAAGGAAGGGGGGAGAAATCAACAAAAAAACAGAAAGGAGACTGCATCAAAACAAGGACAACTCAGGGAAGACAACCATTAAATGATTAAATGTATTTATCTAAATGCTAGAAGCATCAGAAATAAAATTTTAGAACTTGAAGCTACTGCACTAACAAGTAACTATGATGTGATAGGTGTTACAGAAACTTGGTTGTCTGAGAGTGGTGGGGACGAATATAATATTGGTGCGTATATACTGTATAGGAAAGACAGGCAGGACAGAAGAGGTGGAGGGGTAGTGCTATACATAAGAAACAGTCTTGAAGCCAAGGTGTTAAACCTGGACAAAGAAAACAAAGCCGAATCAATATGGGTCAGAATAACGGACACAAATTCAAAGGGCATAATAATAGAAGCATGCTATAGACCGCCAGATTCAGATGGTGAGCAAAATAATGTGTTATACAATGACATCAGAAATGCATGTAGCATAAGAGAAGCAATACTAATGGGGGATTTCAACTTCCCCCATATAAAATGGGAAAACCCGGTGGGGAGCACAACGGATGAAATTGAAATGGTGGAAATGACAAATGACTGCTTCCTAACACAATTTGTCAAGGCACCAGCTAGAGGGGAGGCATGCTGTGAGGCGAGAGTGTATTAAATGGAATGTCCAGACAGTAATTTATGTGTACAGAAATAAAATAATTTATTTTTATTTTCTATACACAACAAAAGGATTAAATAACAAACGAAAAACAAAATGGTGTGAGGGAAGGAGTGCAGGGGTGAAATCCAAAACAAACTGATGACTCGTCTTTAATTTGTCTTCGTGGTGACCATAAACAAAAAAAAGACAAAAGAAATGTTAGTATTTCAAAAAATCCCGCTGCACAAAACCAGTCTCTTCCTTCACCCGTTACTCCTCCTACTTTACTTTCGGACCAACCCCGAACACAGGAGTACGTTCCCTTTAGTATGTAATGTCCCGCCTCTGTAGTCAGTGGAACACCAATCCCCAACCGACACGTGTCCTTCTCCTTCACTTGACTCCAGTGGCTGGAAGTTACATACTCGTACTTCCGCCCCTCACCAAGGTGCCGCCCCTCAAAAGATGACTTTTGCCATGGTCACGAGATCTTGGTAAGGGAAGTCCCGAGTTGGTTTGATGCCATCTACTGTCGGGAGGCTGAATCACAGACCGAAACCCCTTTGACTCATCACATATCCCACCCCTCAGAGTGGAGCCGAAGGAACACTCGGAAACCTCTAACCCTTCCCTTTTACCTCCCTCCCGGGAAAAAAAATCAGCATTTTGATGTAACTTACCCGCACGATACCTTATTTGAAAGGCGAAGGGTTGGAGCGCCAGGTACCACCGCGTAATCCTAGCGTTTGAATCCTTCATCGTGTCTAACCACTTTAAAGAAGCGTGATCTGTGATGAGTACAAAGGGTCGTCCCAGAAGATAGTATTTTAAAGATTCCACTGCCCATTTCACTGCCAGGCATTCTTTCTCTACTACCGAATACCTCTGTTCTCTGGGCAGTAACTTCCGACTGATGTATAGTATCGGGTGTTCTACACCATCTCTCTCCTGGGACAGAACCGCCCCCAGACCAGTCTGCGATGCATCTGTCTGCAGGACGAACTCTCGGCTGAAATCCGGGCTTATTAATGCTGGGGCCTGACTCAAATTAGTTTTAATAGATTCAAAAGCTGTCTGACACTCTGCACTCCACTTAATTTTATTTGGAGCGTTCTTTTTAGTGAGATCAGTGAGAGGGGCGGCTATAGTGGAAAAGTGTGGAATAAAGCGGCGGTAATAACCAGCCAACCCTAACAGTGATCTCACCTGGGTTTTCGTGGTAGGTACCGGTGAATCCAACAAAGCCTGGACTTTTGAAACCAACGGTTTCACTCTACCCTTACCCATTATGAAACCTAAATATTTTGTTTCTTCTTTTCCAATAGCGCACTTTGCCATGTTCGCTGTGAGCCCCGCCCTCCTCAGAGACTGTAAGACGGCTTCTAATCTAGTCAAATGTTCTCTCCAGGAAGAACTATAAATGACTACATCATCGATATACGCAGCTGCATACTCTCGATGAGGTTGTAAAACCCTGTCCATTAGTCTCTGAAAAGTAGCAGGCGCTCCATGAAGTCCGAACGGCATAGTACAAAATTGAAAAAGACCCTCTGGGGTTGAAAATGCCGTTTTCTCACGAGAGGCTTTCGTTAATGGAATTTGCCAATATCCTTTCGTCAGATCCAGAGTTGAAATAAACCGAGCTTGCCCCAGTTTGTCTAAGAGTTCATCTACTCGAGGCATGGGATATGCATCAAACTTGGAGATAGCATTCACCCTCCTAAAATCGATACATAATCGTAGTGACCCATCTGGCTTGTCTATTGGTACTATTGGGCTACACCACTCACTTCGGGAAGGTTCAATTATCCCAAGTTTCAACATACACTCCACCTCCCTTCGAACAGAATCTCTCCGACTTTCTGGAATGCGATACGGTCTCTGTCTAACTCTTAGACCTGGCGGAGTGATAATAGCATGTTCGATCAAATGCGTTCTTCCAGGCACGTTAGAAAACACATCACTGAACATTTTAATTAGATTGCTTACCTCTTCACGCTGATCAGGAGTTAATTGTTCCCCCATCGGGACCTCAATTGCTGACTCTGACTCAATTGAGGGTCCAAAATCCTCTCCCTCCTGTACAGGAGATATAAAATGGACTTCCCGTTCTTTCCACGGTTTCAGGAGATTAACATGATAAATTTGACTTTCTTTCCGACGCCCAGGCTGTCGGATCTCATAATTGACTTTACCAATTGCTCGAATAACCTGAAAGGGACCCTGCCATTTAGCAAACAACTTAGATTCCGATGAGGGCAACAATAACAACACTTTATCTCCAGGTCGAAAGTTCAGAATTCTTGCATTTTTATTGTAGCTTTGTTGCTGCTTCTGCTGTGCCGCTTTGAGATTGTCATGTGCCAATCGACCGACTAATTCTAAGCGATCGCGTAACTGTAACATGTATTTTACTACATTTTTAGACTCCTTTGACTGTTCTTCCCAGCCTTCTCTTATGAGATCCAAGATACCCCGCGGCTGCCGACCGTACAAGAGCTCAAACGGGGAAAACCCCGTTGAGGATTGTGGTACCTCGCGAACTGCAAAGAGCAAGTAGGGAAGCAGTTTAGCCCAATTGCGTTTTTCTTGATCTACAAAGCGGCGCAACATATTTTTCAAAGTCTGATTAAATCGTTCAACAAGCCCATCCGTTTGAGGATGAAAAACTGAGGTTCTAATTGAACGAATTTTCAATAATTTATATAGTTGCTGAATACAGTCTGACATAAAATTAGTGCCCTGATCAGTGAGAATTTCTTTCGGGATTCCCACCCTAGAGAATATTTTTACCAATTCATTCGCTACAGCTATTGCATTCATAGAGCGTAAGGGAACAGCTTCTGGATATCTCGTTGCGTAGTCCACTACTACTAAAATATACCGATATCCTGACTCTGTTCCCTCCAGAGGGCCTACTAAATCTACACCAATCCTTTCAAACGGTACCCCAATAATTGGAAGTGGAACCAGAGGTGCGGGGCGAACTGACTTAGGGGCAGCTAATTGACATTCAGGACACTCCGATACATACTTCCGCACCAGACCATAAACCCCAGGCCAAAAAAACCGGGCCAGAATTCGTTCCTGAGTCTTTTCAGTTCCCAAATGACCTGAAAATGGAATGTCATGCGCCAATCTCATGACTTCTGACTGAAAAGGCCTAGGAACCAATAACTGTTTTACGAGCTGTCCCGTCCCGGGAGCCCGGGTTATTCTATATAATAAGTGCCCAGATACAGAAAAATGCGGAAATACCACCGGTTGTCCTTCCTGCATATCCTTCCCCTCGATATATCTAACCCGTTTCCAAGCATACTGTAACGTGGGATCATTTTGTTGTTCATATCCCAAGTCAATATCTCGGTCCCAATGGTTAGGTACACAGAGAGGAGTGTCTTTTATTACATGACCTTCCACCTCAGTAACCTCGCAGCCCCGGTTACACTGAATACCTACTCCCTTTCCTTGCCGTTTAAGGCGATTGGTTTACTTTTGTGTCAGACCCCTCCCCTTGTCGTCTCAGAGTTCCCTCATATTTTTCCACCCGACGCTCTCTTTTTGTTTTTCTTGGGCGGATTTTAGGGTTAAACAGGTCGGATTGCAACGGAAAAATCTCGCCAATTGTTTTCTCCTGTTGCTTTAATTGTCCCCTGGTAGAAACTAAGACCATTTCCCGACCTAAAATACGATCAAAAAACGGCCAGTCTCTTCCCAGGAGAACAGGGTATGGTAAACATTGCGCTACAGCCACTTTAACGTAAGCTGAATAATCACCTACAGTAAGTCTAACTTTAGTGGTGGGATAAACCCGAGTTTCTCCATGAATACAGGAGATAGCCACTTTACCCTGTGGCTCCCAGGCTACCCCATCCAAGAGAGCTTGCCGAATCAATGTTTGTGCACACCCAGAGTCCGCAAATGCGTAAGTACTCTTTCCCCCGACCTGTACTCTTAACTGATAAGGGCCCTCCCGACATTCCCCAGTGTTCCTACCTGTTACTGCTGACCAGGATCTTGTCGCCAGGTCCACCTTTATTACTGGACAATTCCTGGCAATGTGTCCAGGCTCATTACATTGGTAGCACACTTGGTTAGGAGGCATCAACGGAGTTAATCTGTCCTGCGAGTCCGCGACCGGCAGGTTAGGGGGATTCTCTCTCGCCCAGGATGGGGCTAACATCGACCTCCATGGTCTGAAGGTCCGGTTACCCCCTCTGGGCTTCATTGGTTGGTTGGTCCGAGTTAGTTTAGGGGCAGGAGTGGGGTCTGACCCGGCACCTTCGTTTGCGTCTTCGTAGGCCTCCGCCAGGAGGAGGGCATCCTCGAGAGTGGTAGGTCTATTCCTCTTAATCCACTCTCGATTCCCTGGCGGTAGTATAGACGCAAACTGTTCTATAACTATTTTCTGCACCAGTTCTTGGGGTGTATGTTCTTCTGGCCGTAGCCACCGGGTGCACTGATCTAAAAGATATTGTCCCGCAACCCGGGGCCGCATCCCCTTGGACAGCTGGTATTCCCGGAAACGGCGCCGGTATGTTTCCTCCGTGATCCCGAGGCGTGAGAGAATGGCTTCTTTAACTTTAACATAGTCCCCTGCATTCGTGGCCGTCAGGGCTCGATACGCTGCCTGAGCTTCCCCTGTCAGGCAGGGTGCCAATTTCATGGCCCAGTGTTCCCTAGGCCACTCTGCAGCCTCTGCCACTCTCTCAAACGTAATCAAGAAAGCCTCGGGATCATCTTCCGAGGTCATCTTCTGAAGATTAGGCTGAGCTGCAAACATCCGGGCAACCGCTCTCTCTGATGTTGATATTGATAGTTTTTCTACCAGCTGTCCCAAGAACTGGGCGAGCTGTTCCAGGTGCCGTGTCTCTCTCTCCTCTCGCTTCTCCTCCTGCTCCCTAAACATTGCCAAAACTGTAGCTGGATCCATTTTCACTTCTGACACCACGTGTGAGGCGAGAGTGTATTAAATGGAATGTCCAGACAGTAATTTATGTGTACAGAAATAAAATAATTTATTTTTATTTTCTATACACAACAAAAAGGATTAAATAACAAAAGAAAAACAAAATGGTGTGAGGGAAGGAGTGCAGGGGTGAAATCCAAAACAAACTGATGACTCGTCTTTAATTTGTCTCAGAACACAACATGGTCTCATTTGAAGTGCTTTTTAAAACCCCAAAAGTAATGACTAAAGCTAAGGTTTACAATTTTAGAAAAGCAAACTATGAAGGAATGAAACAGAGACTAACAGAAGTAGATTGGATTAAAATAGAGAAAACATCCACAGAAAAAGGATGGCTGTTCTTCAAAAATGTAGTACTAGAGGCGCAAAACAATTACATCCCTAAAGTAGACAAATCTAAATGTAAAACTAAATCGCCAAAATGGTTTAATAGATCAATTAAAAAAAAATTCAGCAAAAAAAAAGGCACTTTACAGAGTGTTAAAAAGGGACCAAAAAGAAAGTACACAGAAAGAGTACACCGAACTGCAAACGCAAGTCAAAAAGGAAGTTAGAAAGGCCAAGAGAGAAATAGAAATGAACATTGCTAAGGGGGCTAAAACCAATTCCAAAATGTTTTTCCAATATTACAACAGCAAGAGAACATTCAAAGAGGAGGTTAAATGTCTAAGAGATACAAATGGCAAAATTGTAGATAAAGAAAAAAAAAAGCAAATATATTAAATGATTACTTTTCACAAGTTTTTACAAAGGAGGTGTGACAGAAATATGAGTTATGGTGATGAATCTACCTCCCGACCTGTGAGGGCGCTAAAGAACGAGAGGAGAAGTATCTGGAAGGGCTGGCCTGACAGTTCGTTTCCGGGTCAGGGAAGTGGGTCAGCCTGGAAAGAAGCGAGACTCTGTTGTAAGACCGTATTGATTTGAAAGGTAAACGAGAGGCAGCTGCAAGTAATAAGGCAGCTGCAACCGTTTACCTGGATATCATGCGGGATTACATATAGGGGCCAGGGTAACGCTGATCTTTTCCTTCGTTTGGGTAACGTGAGGAGAAAAGGACTGAGAGAGGAGCTCTCAGAGTGAAAATACGTGTTGTGTGTTGTCTTTGTTTGTTTTTTGTCTTTTTTGCACCACTAGACAGTTAAAGCACACCTCCGGAGCTGTCGCCATGTAAGCACTATCTGGAGCACCACTGCACAGAGCACCTACACGTATGAATATCACCCAGGACTGGTGACCGTGCCTTTGTTTCTGCTTTGAGACTGTACTGTGTTCTTCACCATCCCTGCGCTTTACACATTGTTGTGTACTGCCGGGGATTTATTATTTTACGGTCGCCAGACATGGAAACAGCACAAATAAACACTTGTTCACTGAATTACCGTTGTCTGTTCATCACTCCTGCACCGCATCACCGCTACACCTGTTCCCCTTACCAACCACTTTGCCACAGGAGGATACGGACAACATGCCCCACATGTCATCCAGTTCCTATCCAGTTTTAAATAACTTTAGCATAACCAAGGCAGAAGTGTTAAAGGGACTAGGAGCTCTTAAAATGAACAAACCCCCTGGACCAGATGAGATCCTCCCAATAGTACTCAAAGAAATGAAAGAAGTTATTTACAAACCGCTAACCAAGATCATGCAGCAGTCTCTTGACACAGGGGTGGTACCGACAGACTTTAAAATTGCAAACATAATACCGATCCACAAAAAGGGAAACAAAACTGAACCAGGTAACTACAGACCAATAAGCCTGACTTCTATTATATGCAAACTTATGGAAACTATAATAAGATCCAAAATGGAAAATTACCTATATGGTAACAGGGTCCTGGGAGACAGTCAACATGGTTTTAGGAAAGGGAGATCGTGTCTAACTAACTTGCTTGATTTTTTTGAGGATGCAACATCGATAATGGATAATTGCAAAGCATATGACATGGTTTATTTAGATTTCCAGAAAGCTTTTGACAAAGTCCCGCACAAAAGATTAATTCTCAAACTGAACGCAGTAGGGATTAAAGGAAACACATGTACATGGATTAGGGAGTGGTTAACATGTAGAAAACAGAAAGTACTGATTAGAGGAGAAACCTCAGAATGCAGTGTGGTAACCAGTGGAGTACCACAGCGATCAGTATTAGGTCCTCTGCTATTCCTAATCTACATTAATGATTTAGATTCTGGTATAGTAAGCAAACTTGTTAAATTTGGAGACGACACAAAAATAGGAGGAGTGGCAAACACTGTTGCAGCAGCAAAGGTCATTCAAAATGATCTGGACAAGATTCAGAACTGGGCAGACACATGGCAAATGACATTTAATAGAGAAAAGTGTAAGGTACTGCACGCAGGAAATAAAAATGTACATTATAAATATCATATGGGAGATACTGAAATTGGAGAAGGAATCTATGAAAAAGACCTAGGAGTTTTTTGTTGACTCAGAAATGTCTTCATCTAGACAATGTGGGGAAGCTATAAAAAAGGCCAACAAGATGCTCGGATACATTGTGAAAAGTGTTGAATTTAAATCAAGGGAAGTAATGTTAAAACTGTACAATGCATTAGTAAGACCTCATCTTGAATATTGTGTTCAGTTCTGGTCACCTTGCTATAAAAAAGATATTGCTGCGCTAGAAAGATTGCAAAGAGGAGTGACCAGAATTATTCCGGGTTTAAAAGGCATGTCATATGCAAACAGGCTAAAAGAATTGAATCTGTTCAGTCTTGAACAAAGAAGACTACGCGGCGACCTAATTCAAGCATTCAAAATTCTAAAAGGTATTGACAATGTCGACCCAAGGGACTTTTTCGACCTGAAAAAAGAAACAAGAACCAGGGGTCACAAATGGAGATTAGACAAAGGCATTCAGAACAGAAAATACTTTTTTACACAGAGAATGGTGAGGGTCTGGAATCAACTCCCCAGTAATGTTGTTGAAGTGACACCCTGGGATCCTTCAAGAAGCTGCTTGATGAGATTCTGGGATCAATAAGCTACTAACAACCAAACGAGCAAGATGGGCTGAATGGCCTCCTCTCGTTTGTAAACTTTCTTATGTGCTTATGATATTGTAAACCGAATGCATTTTCACTTTTGACCATCCGATTCATTTTGCTCAATATGCTGATTACACCGTGTAACCAATTTTTTTTTTTTTTTTTGTTCCTGGGTAGTAAGTGTTATTTCCTAATTGCTTATGCCTCAAAAGTTTAGAAAATGGCTATTATTCCCCACAAACTTTGCTTTTGTGACCAGGACATTGATATTTCGAAATATCACTATTTCCAATGGGAAAATGGGCAAATGTGTGTCTTTTCATTCACATAAAGTGAGAAAAAAACAACATATGAATCCAAATTAACATGTATTTATACTAAAGTAATACAAAAATGACAACAAAAGATTTAGAAGTGAGTAGTTTTTCGAGATTTACGATTATACTGTGAATCACTTTCACGAATCAGCCCCCAATCTCCCATCATGTTCTCGTTATACTGTCCTTGGTAGCGGCATTCAAAGTCCAGTATATCCTGGTGGAAGCGCTCGCCTTGCTCCTCCGAGTACGCTCCCATGAAATAGAAACACAGTTGTAGTATAATTGCTGAGGCTATTGTAACCCGAATGTGTTTTCACTTTTGACTCAGAATAATTATCATTAATGCCATCCAATTCATTTTGCTTAATATGTTGATGGTACAACTACTAGTATCATTAGAAAAAAAAGCTAATTAAAATCTTTCTTTGAAATAATCTTATAGTTAAAATTGAACTATTTTTTCTTTTTTTTTAAATTAAGAAACTGCCATTTGTAAATGTTATAATCAAGGATACTGTTATCTAGTACAAAGAATGTATAACTTTAAATGTGCTAAATGCTCATTGTAAGAAACCCAATGGGTGTGAATAGCAGGGCTCTTGAGTGGCTGCAGGCTCAGACACAGTCCCACTGCTGTCTGGGCAGGTCCCCACTTTGTAGGGTACACGTATGTATGTGTGTGTGTGTCTGTACTCTGTGTGTGCGTCTGTACTGTGTGTATGGTTGACTGTACTGTGTGTGCATGTCAGTACTGTGTGTGTGTGCCAGTTTGTGTGTCTGTACTGTGTGTCAGAGTCTGTACTGTGTGTCAGAGTCTGTACTGTGTGTCAGGTTAAGTATGTGTGCTGTGTGTGTGTGTAGTGTGTGTGTGTGTGTGTGTGTGTGTGTGTGTGTGTGTGTGTGTGTGTGTGTACTGTGTGGGTGTCTGTACTGTGTGTCTGTGTGCATAACCAATGGCACAGGCCCCGCCCCCAGCCGTACTTAACTACACAGAATAAGAGGCAGAGACAAAGAGAGGTAAGATGCTTTCTATTTTATTTGTTTCTAGACCATTAGAGGAATTGCAGTTCCAACAAGATGCCTCTGCTTTAAACAGGTGAGTGATTCTCTTCCTCTACTTCACGCCTTCTCCTGAAAGAAAACAAAATGATTAAAAAAAAAAACACCACAAGCTTGAAATAGGACTATAACATGCATTTAAATAGAGGAGATTGTATATGGAGCAAATATATATCGCTGGTATACATTATAAACTACATTCAAATACAAAGTCACATGAAGTCAGACCCCAGGCAAGCAAGTCTGTTACAAGGATTTGTCCGCTTCGTAGATAATATTTACATCTCTACTGATGGAGTGGCCTGCCTCGCTGAAGCCACGTTGCTGCTGTTTGTCACAATGTTCACAGTGAAGTGTGTTACAGTTGTAGGGATGATGTCACTGAAACAGCTGGAGGAACATGTGGGGACTGAGAACTCCATTAAAAAAAAAAAAAAAAACCCTGACACTTTAAAAGACGTACCTTCACCCTGAGCGATTGGAGGAAGAATCAGGAAAATGGGACCTTTTGATGCAGATGAAAAGAAATAGAAAGAGCTGTCAGGGCCATGTAGAGAAACACTGAACTACACATTCATATTCATATTTTTATAATTATTTTCTTGTTTTCAAAATGGAAAACCCATCAAACAAAGATAGTCACACACAGACACTCACAAAAAAAAAAAAAAAAAAAAAAAAAAAACTCTTAAAAGTTTATTTATTTCCAATGTCCTTGTCTTGTTTGTTATTTGACAAGGACACACACATAGTAATAACGATCAATAAACACGGCCTGATGGTTATTTTCTAAAAACAGCACAGTTGTTATACTTTAAGTGTTTAACAGCAAAACAGTTTATTTGAATATGTAAAAAATCAATAAACATACAGGCATTATATAAAAACATGTACATCTATTTGAACAATGTGTGCAGCTTTCAAACAATCAAGTTTAAATTATACACCTGTTCAGACAGCACCTGTAAAACCTCACAGCTCTACATGTCTGGACTACATGACACCCAAACTTGCATGTTCATGAATTAACTCTTACTTATCTGCCCCCTGCTTTGCTGCTCCCTGCTATTGCTCCTAGTTAGATCTGAATATAAATCCTGCATTTGAATTCACCTTCACTGGAACTGGATATCTGCAGTAGTATTTTGTATAGTTCTTTAATAATAGATTTGGATCTATTGGTAGATCTCCTGTAGACTTAAACACGTTAAATGACGTACCTCTTCCCTCAGGCAGCACTGCGGGTTCATTGCCAGCTTCTCTTTTGCCTCTAAAATAATCGGCAATATTATAGCTCGCTAGCTTGTTCGGAGGTACAAAAAAGAACGTCTCCACAGCTGAAACAAAGCAAAAAAAACCTGTCAGCACTGTTCTGGAGAGTTCTACAACACATTCCTACAGGTCAGACTCACACTAGTCACAAAAGTGCAAATCTAAGAATTTAGGAGAAGAGAAACAGCAATATAACTATAATGCTAAATCTATAGGTAAATGTGTCTTATTAACTGTCGTTTTAATACAGTAAACACGTGAATGGAAACTGAATTGAAATAGTACTACTGTAGTAAAAGAGATAGGACCGTGATGCTACAGTGTTGGATTACATTAGATACCACGGCTGTCAAACTTCTTAGAAATCAAATATAGTTCGTAGGACTCCCATGATGGTGCTACAGTAGGCTATTGCATTATAGTACCATTAATAGTGCATGATGGTAATGGAGCAGTCTGCGGAAAGCTACCCTGCACAAACATCTTGGATCAATGTGCAATTCTTTGAAAGAAAGCAGAGATGGTCTGATTGTACTCACAGCTGCAGAGGAAAGCCAGGGCGGAAAGAAGCACCAGAGTCTTCATTTTGTCTGCTGGTCTTGGGCTGTTCAAGTCGGTGAAGTCACAGCAGAGAAGCAGCCATATTTATACAGAAATGGGGCTCTGAACTCTATTATCATAATTTTTTGCAAGAATTTGCATAAAAAAACTAAATATCTGCAACGTTGCATCAACGAGACAGGTGACCTCATCAGCATATCTCATGATGTAAATATTGTCTACGAAGCAGGCAGCTGTTGGTCATAGAATTGCCTGGAGTCTGACTTCATGTGACTTTGTATTTGAATGTAGTTTATAATGTATACTCGCGAGTAGATGCCATTCGCTCAATATAATTTCTACTTCAATGCATTTTATAATGTATTCTTATTATTGTTACTCATTTTCATTGGCTTACAGGAAAATAATTCCATTGACTGTGATGTCACAAACTAGAAGTCTGTTTGCTTGAGTAGTTTAGAACAGTGTTTCTCAAACCTGGTCCTGGGGACCTCCCTGCCTGTCTGTCTGTCTGTGTCTCTTCTGCTTTTTTTTTTACCAACTAAGGAACTGCTTTCAAAGACTTAATCGAAGCATTAATTGAAAACAATTTGCATAATCAGAGCTTTTTAATAACTTTTTATGAAGCAATATTATTTTAAAAATGTAAGCAAATCGTTTTGTTAAATTGAGTGTTTTACAAGGAAGAAATTGAGAGCAGCTCCTCAGTTGGAACAAAACCAGCTGAGATACAGACAGGCAGACAGGGGGGTCTTTAGGACCAGGGTTGGAAAATACTGGTTCTATACGTTATAAAAATGCACTTTTCATAAGAGAATTCATTAACTCAGTGTTCAAACTCCTCACTGCTTAACTTTTTTCACCTCAATTGGTATAAGACAAATTGGTTTAATGAAATCAAACATGTTTTTTCATTTTCTATTTTCCTCATAGAAAAACCTCAGCAAGTTAATTACAGGCTTCTTTTAATTACTGTTTGTTCAGTAAGAAATGTCAAAACAATTGAAAATATTTATATTTCTTTCAACTGTTTTTATTCATACCTGCACTGTAAAAATAGCACAGGAAAGAAATTTTATGTTAAAATAAGCCATAATTGCAAATGGTATATATTAGAATACATTTGTGGTCTTTCTGATTTTTACCTGTGGCAAAAATAAATATCCTAAGGGAAAGGTTTCATCTGGGTTATTTAATACCTAGATTGGAAGGTAAAGATTGCAGATCTTTCATTTAGATTTCTCTAAAGAACCAAACAGGGTTCCACATTTGGGATAGTCAAAGAACCATAAAAAATAATTTGAGGAACTTTAAGTGATGAGGATCTGTAAATAACCTACAGGTTTAAAAAATAATTGTTAAAATTACTACAGGGTTATTTGGAGAGCTTTCATTTAGAGTTCAGAAAAGGTCCTGTATAGAGGACAAGCCAAAGAGCTATAAAAAAAAGTTCTTAACTGAACTGATAGTTCTTGGAGTGACATTTTATGTACATAGTAGTCATACAGCACAGTAGCCCATTTATTAAAGAATACACTTGTCAGTGTAGGGGCTTCAAGCATCTTTTTGTTTGACTTTTGTCAAATTTTCAAATACGACCCGTTGCAAAACATCAGTGACACTATTTATTCTTAACAATGTCATGGAACTCTCACAATGCTGTATTTAAACTAGCAGTGTTGCGGCGCTCTTCAGCAACATATTTTTTTTTTATGTTTTGCGAATTGTTGTAACGAGAAAGCAGACTGTGCTTACTTTGCACTGTGACTAAGCCAGTTTAGTACATCTACCCCTTAGAGTAATTTAGTTTTTGCATCTCTGCCTCAGGTCTGTTCAACTTTGGCAACTAAATGAGACCTGCAGTGACTCTGTGCTGCTGTCTAAGCAAATTAAGGGAGGCCACATGAACTGGTCAGATAAAAATATCAATCCATTGTTTATCGATGTAAGATTTTTATTTCTTATTTTAAATGCAGTAATAATTCGAGTCGGGTGTGTTCCTAAGACAATATTGTGCTGGTGCTTTGTATGTTGTTGCCTCTTTTTTTTCCTGCAGTACGAGACAGTTTATCTGATTATCCAGCTGCAGAAAAGCTAGCTCTTCTATTAGTTCCAAGTAGATGCAGCCATTGAGCTCAAGCGATGAGAATGTGTATTTTTTTAATTGCAGTTCCAGTACCTGAATAACACAAAGTAGAAATGGCTGTAAAGCTTCCAGTCAAGGCACAGTCATATGAAACTGAAAGGCAACTGTAAATCTACTGTTTTTTTTTTTTTTTTTTTTTTTAATTGTGACGCGTCAAGACTACTTCAGATTAGAACAATATCGTGTTGTATTAATAACACTGTGTAACAAATGTTTTATTTTTTTTGGTTCCTGGGTAGTAAGTGTTATTTCCTAATTGCTTATGCCTCAAAAGTATAGACAATTTCTATTATTCCCCACAAACTTTGCTTTTGTGACCAGGACAGTGATATTTTGAAATTTACCTATTTTCCAGAACATTCCAGATAGATTCAGTGCTGAGAAAACTTGGAGTAACTTCTAGAACTTTCTAGAACTTTCCAGTAATATAAATAGTAGTATAAATAAAGGGGCCTTAAGCCCACCAGTTCAGTTTAGTTCCAGCTGCCTAAGTGGATACCTATTTGCATTTTTCTGAGATGGCATCAAGAGGCTGCAAGCATCCGGCAGACGCATTTTGCTATGTCTGCGGCCAATTTATCAAGACAAGAGCAAAAAAGTACTTAGTGGAAGCATCTGCTAAGATGTGTGAGGCCTACAAGGCATATTTCGGCATGCCTGTCGGGGATCAAGACAAACCCTGGGCACCTCATTTCACCTGCGAGCACTGCAAAAAAACTCTGGAAGGTAAGATGGACAATTGTTGCTCAGAATTTTATGTTATAAAATTTGTTACAATTTTTTAAATTGTAAAAGTTTTTCATTTTAAAATGTTTTACAATTTTCAATGTTATTGAAAAAATATATCATATATGAAAAATGTTGCGAGAATCTCTTACACATTAGTCATGGGTGAAATAAATGTATTTTTTTAGGATGGTACAGAGGGGAAAAGAGAGCCATGAAGTTCGCTATCCCATGAATTTGGCAGGATCCCACTGACCACTCAAGCAACTGCTACTTCTGCATGGTGGACCCTTCCAAACGTCGGACTGGCAAGAATGCACCTGCTATCATGTATCCGGACCTTCCTTCATCCATAGCCCCGGTGCCACACTGCCATGAGCTCCCCGTACCCACTCCTCCGGAGAGAGAGCAGCCGTCTTTAGAAGAGAGCAGCAAGTCAGAGAGCGAGGAAGACGTTATAGATCCAGATGACAATTTCAGAGGTGGAGCTGAGGAGAGAAACCCATACTATCCCAACCAGAAACACCTCAACGACTTGATTAGAGATCTTCGTCTCACCAAGTCCAATGCCGAGCTTTTGATGTCTAGGCTCAAGCAGTGGAACTTGTTAGATGAAAGTGTGCAAGTCGCAGTCAGAGGAAGCGTCACCAATCTTTTTCCATCTTCTCCAAGGCAGTTTTACCAAGTTTCCCTGCTATCTTTGCCTTTGGGACAGCAAGGACACCAAGGCGCACTACCACAGGCGGGACTGGCCACAGTGGACCGAGTTCTCTGTGGGGAGGAACAACGTCAAGTGGGAGCCACTGGTGGACCCCCGGAAGTTGCTGATGCACCTCTGCACATCAAATTGGGCCTTATGAAACAATATGTCAGAGCTCTAGATAAGGAGTCAGCAGCCTTCAAGTACCTTCAAGACTTCTTCCCTAAGCTGTCTGAGGCAAAGGTCAAAGCCATTGTCTTTGTCGTACCACAGATAAAGAAGATCCTGGAGTGCAATGAATTCTCCAAGAAGCTCACTAGTAAGGAGAAAGTGGCTTGGAACTGCTTTGTTGCAGTGGTTCGGGGCTTCCTGGGCAATCACGAGGCCAAAAAATGTATAGAGCTGGTTGAGACTCTGGTGAAGAACTACAGCACAATGAGCTGTAGGATATCCCTCAAAGTCAATATCCTTGATGCTCATCTTGATAAATTCAAGTAGACCATGGGAGCGTACTCAGAGGAGCAAGGCGAGCGCTTCCACCAGGATATACTGGACTTTGAACGCCGCTACCAAGGACAGTATAACGAGAACATGATGGGAGACTACATTTGGGGGCTGATTCCTGAACGATTTACAGTATAATCGTAATTCTCGAAAAACTACTCACTTCTAAATCTTTTGTAGTCATTTTTGTATTACTTTAGTATAAATACATGTTAATTTGGATTCAAATGTTGTTTTTTTCTGACTTTATGTGAACGAAAAGACACAAATTAGCCCGTTTTCTCATTGGAAATAGGTAAATTTCAAATATCACTGTCCTGGTCACAAAAGCAAAGTCTGTGGGGAATAATAGCCATTTTCTATACTTTTGAGGCATAAGCAATTAGGAAATAACACTTACTACCCAGAAACAAAAATTGTGTTACATAGTGTAATTTATGTGACGACCTTGGCTCAAGCATGTAGTATATATTGGGATTTTGGTTCATTAAATGCAAATACAAAATTAAGTTTTTAAGCGTTATTTCGAGACAGATTCCCTGTTGACAATAAAACACTGAGATAAATTCTAAAAACAGAATATATAATTGTAACAATTAATTGGTCACAAGTTAAGAGACATAGAGACAATGATTTTCAAGTGCCAATCGTTTTTATTTAAAAACACAAGTTAAAAAGAAAAGTTGGTGGTTAATGTGCAAACAAGCAGTACATATTAACAGTATGATTTAGCAGTACTAGCGGTAAACAATGTGCAACTGGCAGTGTATAAGAGCTGTGCAAACTATCAATTTAGCAAGAGCACTCAGGCCCCAATAGCTAGATATATTTTGGATAGTTATAGTAGTACTTATATCTTATCAGTAAGACACTAATCAAAATAGCAGCCTTATTAGTCAACAGTGTACAACCAGAAATATGTAAGAACTTGTGCAAACTGGCAATTAAACAGGAGCACTCAATTAAATATGTTTTGTATAGTAATAGCATTATTTATACCTTATCAGTAACACACCAGTCAAAGCTGGCAATGCAAATAATTCAAACCAATCAAACAAATAATAAATTAAGTGAAATTATACAATTCATGGAAGTCTGCATCACCCCTAACAGACTGAAAGCCACCAGGAAGATAGAAGGTCAGAACAGCTGGGTTCAGTTAGGCAGAAGCAGAGAAAAAAAGAAACTTCATCAAACACAACCTCCAGAAATCAAAACAACCAACAAATTTTAGTCAATTCAGAATTTTGATGAGCAGAACCAACAACAAGAGAATGAAAGGAACAACATCCAGGACCCCATTGACAGTGGTGACCAGACAGCAAAAAGAAGGGAGGTCATGATTGTTGGGGACTCCATATTGAGAAACACAGCAAGTTCAATTCGCAGTTTGGACCCCCTTACTACAACAGTGTGCTGCCTTCCGGGAGCCTCGGTCAAGCACATCACTGAGAACGTGGACAGGCTCCTAGAACGAACAGGAGACGACCCGGTAGTAGTCGTCCACATCGGTACAAACAACATTGGAAGAGACAGACCAAAATCCCTGCAAAACAAATTCAGAGAGCTAGCAAGGAAATTAAAAGAGAAAACCAAAACTGTGGTATTTTCTGGTATACTACCGGCACCTTGCAAAGGACCATATGGACAGCTGGAAATAATTAATCAAAACGCATGGCTGAAGATGTGGTGTACACGGGAAGGCTTCACCTATCTTGATCATTGGACCACATTCTACAACGAGGACTATCCGTATAGACGGGACGGACTGCACTTAAATAACAAGGGAACCAGTCTACTTGGAGAAAAGATCCTCGAGCAGGTTCAGAAGCATTTAAACTAGAAAGGAAGGGGGGAGAAATCAACAAAAAAACAGAAGGGAGACCACATCAAAACAAGAACAACAACTCAGGTAAGACAACCATTAAATGTATTTATCTAAATGCTAGAAGCCCAGGTGTTAAACCTGGACAAAGAAAAAGGGCATAATAATAGGAGCATGCTATAGACCGCCAGATTCAGACGGTGAGCAAAATAATCTGTTATACAATGACATTAGAAATGCGTGTAGCAAAGGAGAAGCTATACTAATGGGGGATTTCAACTTCCCCCAAATAAAATGGGAAAACCCGGTGGGTAGCACGAAGGATGAAATAGAAATGGTGGAAATGACAAATGACTGCTTCCTAACACAATTTGTCAAGGCACCGACTAGAGGGGAGGCATGCCTTGATTTAGTCTTTTCAAATAACGAAGATAGAATAACTAAAACAGAGGTCAGAGAACCACTGGCAAACTCAGACAACAACATGGTCTCATTTGAAGTGTTTTTTAAAACCCCAAAAGTAATGACTAAAGCTAAGGTTTACAATTTTAGAAAAGCAAACTATGAAGGTATGAAACAGAGACTAACAGAAGTAGATTGGAGTAAAATAGAGAAAACACCCACAGAAAAAGGATGGTTGTTCTTCAAAAATGTAGTACTAGAGGCGCAAAACAATTACATCCCTAAAGTAGACAAATCTAAATGTAAAACTAAATTGCCAAAATGGTTTAATAGATCAATTAAAAAAAAATATTCAGTGAAAAAAGGCACTTTACAGAGCATTAAAAAAGGACCAAAAAGAAAGTACACAGAAAGAGTACACGGAACTGCAAACGCAAGTCAAAAAGGAAGTTAGAAAGGCCAAGAGAGAAATAGAAATGAACATTGCTAAGGGAGCTAAAACCAATTCCAAAATGTTTTTCCAATATTACAACAGCAAGAGAACATTCAAAGAGGAGATTAAATGTTTAAGAGATACAAATGGCAAAATCGTAGATGAAGAAAAAAAAATAGCAAATATATTAAATGATTACTTTTCACAAGTTTTTACAAAGGAGGATACTGACAACATGCCCCACATGTCATCCAGTTCCTATCCAGTTTTAAATAACTTTAGCATAACTGAGGCAGAAGTGTTAAAGGGACTAGGAGCTCTTAAAATAAACAAATCCCCTGGGCCGGATGAGATCCTCCCAGTAGTACTCAAAGAAATGAAAGAAGTAATTTACAAACCGCTAACCAAGATCATGCAGCAGTCTCTTGACACAGGGGTGGTACCGACAGACTGGAAAATTGCAAACGTAATACCGATCCACAAAAAGGGAAACAAAACTGAACCAGGTAACTACAGACCAGTAAGCCTGACTTCTATTATATGCAAACTTATGGAAACTATAATAAGATCCAAAATGGAAAATTACCTATATGGTAACAGGGTCCTGGGAGACAGTCAACATGGTTTTAGGAAAGGGAGATCGTGTCTAACTAACTTGCTTGATTTTTTTGAGGATGCAACATCGATAATGGATAATTGCAAAGCATATGACATGGTTTATTTAGATTTCCAGAAAGCTTTTGACAAAGTCCCGCACAAAAGATTAATTCTCAAACTGAACGCAGTTGGGATTCAAGGAAACACATGTACATGGATTAGGGAGTGGTTAACATGTAGAAAACAGAAAGTACTGATTAGAGGAAAAACCTCAGAATGGAGTGTGGTAACCAGTGGTGTACCACAGGGATCAGTATTAGGTCCTCTGCTATTCCTAATCTACATTAATGATTTAGATTCTGGTATAGTAAGCAAACTTGTTAA
>NC_054568.1:777211-787742 GCF_017654505.1 Polyodon spathula | reverse complement strand
CCGACCTGTGAGGGCGCTAAGAACGGGAGGAGAAGTATCTGGAAGGGCCGGCCTTTCAGTTCGTTTCCGAGTCAGGGAAGTGGGTCAGCCTGGAAAGAATCTACACTCTGTTATAAGACAGTATTGATTTGAAAGGTTAACGAGAGGTGGCTGCAATAAGGCAGCTGCAACCGTTTACCTGGATTTCATGCGGGATACACATATAGGGGCCAGGGTAACGCTGATCTTTTCCTTCGTTTGGGTAACGTGAGGAGAAAAGGACTGAGAGAGGAGCTCTCAGAGTGAAAATACATGTTGTGTGTTGTCTTTGTTTGTTTTTTGTCTTTTTTGCACCACTAGACAGTTAAAGCACACCTCCAGAGCTGTCGCCATGTAAGCACTGTCTGGAGCACCACTGCACAGAGCACCTACACGTATGAATATCACCCAGGACTGGTGACCGTGCCTTTGTTTATGTGTGAAGACTGTACTGTGTTCTTCACCATCCCCACGCTTTACACATTCAACTCATGCCGGTCCTAAATACATGTCATATGCAAACAGGCTAAAAGAATTGAATCTGTTCAGTCTTGAACAATGAAGACTACGCGGCGACCTAATTCAAGCATTCAAAATTCTAAAAGGTATTGACAATGTCGACCCAAGGGACTTTTTCGACCTGAAAAAAGAAACAAGAACCAGGGGTCACAAATGGAGATTAGACAAAGGGGCATTCAGAACAGAAAATACTTTTTTACACAGAGAATGGTGAGGGTCTGGAATCAACTCCCCAGTAATGTTGTTGAAGTGACACACTGGGATCCTTGAAGAAGCTGCTTGATGAGATTCTGGGATCAATAAGCTACTAACAACCAAACGAGCAAGATGGGCTGAATGGCCTCCTCTCGTTTGTAAACTTTCTTATGTGCTTATGATATTGTAAACCGAATGCATTTTCACTTTTGACCATCCGATTCATTTTGCTCAATATGTTGATTACACCGTGTAACCAATTTTTTAATTTTTTTTTGTTCCTTGGTAGTAAGTGTTATTTCCTAATTGCTTATGCCTCAAAAGTTTAGAAAATGGCTATTATTCCCCACAAACTTTGCTTTTGTGACCAGGACATTGATATTTCGAAATATCACTATTTCCAATGGGAAAATGGGCAAATGTGTGTCTTTTCATTCACATAAAGTGAGACAAAAACAACATATGAATCCAAATTAACATGTATTTATACTAAAGTAATACAAAAATGACTACAAAAGATTTAGAAGTGAGTAGTTTTTCGAGATATACGATTATACTGTAAATCACTTTCACGAATCAGCCCCCAAATGTAGTCTCCCATCATGTTCTCGTTATACTGTCCTTGGTAGCGGCATTCAAAGTCCAGTATATCCTGGTGGAAGCGCTCGCCTTGCTCCTCCGAGTACGCTCCCATGAAATAGAAACACAGTTGTAGTATAATTGCTGAGGCTATTGTAACCCGAATGTGTTTTCACTTTTGACTCAGAATAATTATCATTAATGTCATCCAATTCATTTTGCTTAATATGTTGATGGTACAACTACTAGTATCATTAGAAAATAAAGCTAATTAAAATCTTTCTTTGAAATAATCTTATAGTTAAAATTGAACTATTTTTTATTTTTTTTTAAATTAAGAAACTGCCATTTGTAAATGTTATAATCAAGGATACTGTTATCTAGTACAAAGAATGTATAACTTTAAATGTGCTAAATGCTCATTGTAAGAAACCCAATGGGTGTGAATAGCAGGGCTCTTGAGTGGCTGCAGGCTCAGACACAGTCCCACTGCTGTCTGGGCAGGTCCCCACTTTGTAAGGTACACGTTTGTATGTGTGTGTGTGTCTGTACTGTGTGTGTGTGTCTGTACTGTGTGTATGGTTGACTGTACTGTGTGTGCATGTCAGTACTGTGTGTGCGTGTCAGTTTGTGTGTCTGTACTGTGTGTCAGAGTCTGTACTGTGTGTCAGTGTGTGTGTGTGTGCTGTGTGTGTGTGTAGTGTGTGTGTGTGTGTGTGTGTGTGTGTGTGTGTGTGTGTGTGTGTGTGTGTATCTGTGTGTCTGTACTGTGTGAGTGTCTGTACTGTGTGTCTGTGTGCATAACCAATGGCACAGGCCCCGCCCCCAGCCGTACTTAACTACATAGAATAAGAGGCAGAGACACAGAGAGGTAAGATGCTTTCTATTTTATTTGTTTCTAGACCACTAGAGGAATTGCAGTTCTAACCAGATGACTCTGCTTTAAACAGGCAAGTGATTCATCTCCTCTACTGCACGGCTTCTCCTGAAAGAAAAAAAAATGATTAAAAAAAAACACCACAAGCTTGAACTAGGATTATAAAATGCATTTAAAAAGAGGAGATTATATATGGAGCAAGTGGCCTCTTCTCGCTGGTATACATTATAAACTACATTCAAATACACAGTCACATGAAGTTAGACCCCAGGCAGGCAAGCCTGTTACCCCTTTCCTAGAAAATATTTACATCTCTACTGATGTAGTTGCCTGCCTCGCTGAAGCCACGTTGCTGCTCTTTGTCACAATGTTCACATTGAAGTGTGTTACAGTTGTAGGGATGATGTCACTGAAACAGCTGGAGGAACATGTGGGGACTGAGAACTCCATTAAAAAAAAAAAAAACCCTGACACTTTAAAAGACGTACCTTCACCCTGAGCGATTGGAGGAAGAATCAGGAAAATGGGACCTTTTGATGCAGATGAAAAGAAATAGAAAGAGCTGTCAGGGCCATGTAGAGAAACACTGAACTACACATTCATATTCATATTTTTATAATTATTTTCTTGTTTTCAAAATGGAAAACCCACCAAACAAAGATAGTCACACACAGACACTCACAAAAAAAACAAAAAAAAATTGTTAAAAGTTTTTTTTATTTCAAATTTCCTTGTCTTATTTGTTTATTTGACAAGGACACACACACAGTAATAACGATCAATAAACACGGCCTGATGGTTATTTTCTAAAAACAGCACAGTTGTTATACTTTAAGTGTTTAACAGCAAAACAGTTTATTTGAATATGTAAAAAATAAATAAACATACAGGCATTATATAAAAACATGTACATCTATTTGAACAATGTGTGCAGCTTTCAAACAATCAAGTTTAAATTATACACCTGTTCAGACAGCACCTGTAAAACCTCACAGCTCTACATGTCTGGACTACATGACACCCAAACTTGCATGTTCATGAATTAACTTCTACTTATCTGCCCCCTGCTTTGCTGCTCCCTGCTATTGCTCCTAGTTAGATCTGAATATAAATCCTGCATTTGAATTCACCTTCACTGGAACTGGATATCTGCAGTAGTATTTTGTATAGTTCTTTAATAATAGATTTGGATCTATTGGTAGATCTCCTGTAGACTTAAACACGTTAAATGACGTACCTCTTCCCTCAGGCAGCACTGCGGGTTCATTGCCAGCTTCTCTTTTGCCTCTAAAATAATCGGCAATATTATAGCTCGCTAGCTTGTTCGGAGGTACAAAAAAGAACGTCTCCACAGCTGAAACAAAGCAAAAAAACCTGTCAGCACTGTTCTGGAGAGTTCTACAACACATTCCTACAGGTCAGACTCACACTAGTCACAAAAGTGCAAATCAAAGAATTTAGGAGAAGAGAAACAGCAATACTACTATAATACTAAAACTATAGGTAATGGTGTCTTATTAACTGTCGTTTTAATACAGTAAACACTATAATGAAAACTGCATTGAAATAGTACTACTGTAGTAAAAGAGATAGCACCGTGATGCTACAGTGTTGGATTACATTAGATACCACTGCTGTGAAACTTCTTAGAAATCAAATATAGTCCGTAGGACTCCCATGGTGGTGCTACAGTAGGCTATTGCATTATAGTACCATTAATAGTGCATGATGGTACTGGAGCAGTCTGGGGAAAGCTACCCTGCACAAACATCTTGGATCAATGTGCAATTATTTGAAAGAAAGCAGAGATGGTCTGATTGTACTCACAGCTGCAGAGGAAAGCCAGGGCGGAAAGAAGCACCAGAGTCTTCATTTTGTCTGCTGGTCTTGGGCTGTTCAAGTCAGTGAAGTCACAGCAGAGAAGCAGCCATATTTATACAGAAATGGGGCTCTGAACTCTATTATCATAATTTTTTGCAAGAATGTCACAAACTACAAGTCTGTTTGCTTGAGTAGTTTAAAACAAACTATTGGGCATCAAGAGACCAGTGCAATTATTTGCATCACAGTAAATTCAGGTGATGTACCCTTCAATCCAGTCTGTTTGCTGAGAACATTTGGTCCTACCTGTTCAGAAGCAGCCTAAATACAGAAATGGGGCTCTGCAACGTTGCATAAAAAACAATCTGCAACGTTGACGAGACAGGTGACCTCATCAGCATATCTCATGATGTAAATATTGTCTACGAAGCAGGCAGCTGTTGGTCATAGAATTGCCTGGAGTCTGACTTCATGTGACTTTGTATTTGAATGTAGTTTATAATGTATACCAGCGAGTAGATGCCATTCGCTCAATATAATTTCTACTTCAATGCATTTTATAATGTATTCTTATTATTGTTACTCATTTTCATTGGCTTACAGGAAAAGAATTCCATTGACTGTGATGTCACAAACTAGAAGTCTGTTTGCTTGAGTAGTTTAGAAAAGTGTTTCTCAAACCTTGTCCTGGGGACCTCCCTGCCTGTCTGTCTGTCTGTGTCTCTTCTGCTTTTTTTTTTTTTTTACCAACTAAGGAACTGCTTTCAAAGACTTAATCGAAGCATTAATTGAAAACAATTTGCATAATCAGAGCTTTTTAATAACTTTTTATGAAGCAATATTATTTTAAAAATGTAAGCAAATCGTTTTGTTAAATTGATTGTTTTTCAAGGAAGAAATTGAGAGCAGCTCCTCAGTTGGAACAAAACCAGCTGAGATACAGACAGGCAGACAGGGGGGTCTTTAGGACCAGGGTTGGAAAATACTGGTTCTATACGTTATAAAAATGCACTTTTCATAAGAGAATTCATTAACTCAGTGTTCAAACTCCTCACTGCTTAACTTTTTTCACCTCAATTGGTATAAGACGAATTGGTTTAATGAAATCAAACATGTTTTTTCATTTTCTATTTTCATCATAGAAAAACCTCAGCAAGTTAATTACAAGCTTCTTTTAATTACTGTTTGTTCAGTAAGAAATGTCAAAACAATTGAAAATATTTATATTTCTTTCAACTGTTTTTATACCTCACTGTAAAAATAGCACAGGAAAGAAATTTTATGTTAAAATAGCCATAATTGCTGGTATATATTAGAATACATTAGTAGTCTTTCTGATTTTTACCTGTGGCAAAAATAAATATCCTAAGGGAAAAGTTTCATCTGGGTTCTTAAATACCTAGATTGGAAGGTAAAGGTTGGAGATCTTTCATTTAGAATTCTCTAAAGAACCAAACAGGGTTCCACATTTGGGATAGTCAAAGAACCATAAAAAATAATTTGAGGAACTTTAAGTGATGAGGATCTGTAAATAACCTACAGGTTTAAAAAATAATTGTTAAAATTACTACAGGGTTATTTGGAGAGCTTTCATTTAGAGTTCAGAAAAGGTCCTGTATAGAGGACAAGCCAAAGAGCTATAAAAAAAAGATCTTAACTGAACTGATAGTTCTTGGAGTGACATTTTATGTACATAGTAGTCAAACTGCACAGTAGCCCATTTATTAAAGAATACACTTTAATGTACACTTTTACACTTTTTTGTTTGACTTTTGTCAAATTTTCAAATACGACCCGTTGCAAAACATCAGTGACACTATTTATTCTTAATAATGTCATGGAACTCTCACAATGCTGTATTTAAACTAGTAGTTTTGCGGCGCTCTTCAGCAACATATTTTTTTTTTATGTTTTGCGAATTGTTGTAAGGAGAAAGCAGACTGTGCTTACTTTGCAGTGTGACTAAGCCAGGGGAAGAGACGGGTACTTGTTACCATTATGGAGCAGCATGGCTTTTAGGCTCCTGGATGAGCTGTCAATGAAGAGGCGCCACTCATTCTGGTTACAGGCGATTCCAATTGCCTCGAACAGACTGGTCACATTGTGGCAGAAGCAGAGCCCATCTTGACGGGTGAAGAAGCTGGAAAAAGGTTGGTTATTGATCCTAAGATCTTTTACTTGCACATTTTAAATCCAACAAATTCCAGTGCTTGAGTGTGTTCCTAAGCTCAATATTGTGCTGGTGAGACTTTGTATGTGGTTGCCTCTTTTTTTCCTGCAGTGTGAGACAGTTTATCTGATCAGCTCCAGCTCTGAAAGCTAGCTCTTCTATTAGTTCCAAGTAGATGCAGCCGTTGAGCTCATGGCAGTGTGAGAATGTGTATTTTTTTGAAGGAAGGTCCGGATACCTGATAGCAGGTGCATTCTTGCCAGTCCGAAGTTTGGAAGGGTCCACCATGCAGAAGTAGTTGTTGCTTGAGTGGTCAGTGGGTTCCCGCCAAATTCTTGGGATAGCGAACTTCATGGCTCTCTTTTCCCCTCTGTACCATCCTACAAAAATACATTTATTTCACCCATGACTAATGTGTAAGAGATTCTCGCAACATTTTTCATATATGATATATTTTTTCAATAACATTGAAAATTGTAAAACATTTTAAAATGAAAAACTTTTACAATTTAAAAAATATTAACAAATTTTATAACATAAAATTCCGAGCAACAATTGTCCATCTTACCTTCCAGAGTTTTTTTGCAGTGCTCGCAGGTGAAATGAGGTGCCCAGGGTTTGTCTTGATCCCCGACAGGCATGCCGAAATATGCCTTGTAGGCCTCACACATCTTAGCAGATGCTTCCACTAAGTACTTTTTTGCTCTTGTCTTGATAAATTGGCAGCAGACATAGCAAAATGCGTCTGCCGGATGCTTGCAGCCTCTTGATGCCATCTCAGAAAAATGCAAATAGGTATCCACTTAGGCAGCTGGAACTAAACTGAACTGGTGGGCTTAAGGCCCCTTTATTTATACTACTATTTATATTACTAGAAAGTTCTAGAAAGTTCTAGAAGTTACTCCAAGTTTACTCAGCACTGAATCTATCTGGAATGTTCTGGAAAATAGGTACATTTCAAAATATCACTGTCCTGGTCACAAAAGCAAAGTTTGTGGGGAATAATAGCAATTGTCTATACTTTTGAGGCATAAGCAATTAGGAAATAACACCTACAACCCAGGAACCAAAAAAAAAAAAAAAAATTTCTTACACAGAGTTATTAATAAAACACGATTTTGTTCTAATCTGAAGAAGTCTTGACTCGTCACAATTAAAAATAAATAAATAAATAAACAGTAGATTTACAGTTGCCTTTCAGTTTCATATGACTTCTGCCTTGACCTGGAAGCTTTACAGCCATTTCTACTTTGTGTTATTCAGGTACTGGAACTGCAATTAAAAAAATACACATTCTCATCGCTTGAGCTCAATGGCTGCATCTACTTGGAACTAATAGAAGAGCTAGCTTTTCTGCAGCTGGATAATCAGATAAACTGTCTCGTACTGCAGGAAAAAAAAGAGGCAACAACATACAAAGCACCAGCACAATATTGTCTTAGGAACACACCACACTCGAATTATTACTGCATTTAAAATAAGGAATAAAAATCTTACATCAATTGCCAATGGATTGATATTTCTTTCTGAGAGGTTTACGTGGCCTCCCTTAATTTGCTTAGACAGCAGCACAGAGTCACTGCAGGACTCATTTAGTTGCCAAAGTTGAACAGACCTGAGGCAGAGATGCAAAAACTAAATTACTCTAAGGGGTAGATGTACTAAACTGGCTTAGTCACAGTGCAAAGTAAGCACAGTCTGCTTTCTCGTATATAATATATAATCTCATATAAAAAAAATATGTTGCTGAAGAGCGCCACAACACTACTGGTTTAAATACAGCATTGTGAGAGTTCCATGACATTATTAAGAATAAATAGTGTCACTGATGTTTTGCAACGGGTCGTATTTGAAAATTTGACAAAAGTCAAACAAAAAAGTGCTTTAAGCCCCTACACTGAAATGTATATTCTTTAATAAATGGGCTACTGTGCTGTATGACTACTATGTACATAAAATGTCACTCCAAGAACAATCAGTTCAGTTAAGAACATTTTTTTATAGCTCTTTGGCTTGTCCTCTATACAGGACCTTTTCTGAACTCTAAATGAAAGCTCTCCAAATAACCCTGTAGTAATTTTAACAATTATTTTTTAAACCTGTAGGTTATTTACAGATCCTCATCACTTAAAGTTCCTCAAATTATTTTTATGGTTCTTTGACTATCCCAAATGTGGAACCCTGTTTGGTTCTTTAGAGAATTCTAAATGAAAGATCTCCAACCTTTACCTTCCAATCTAGGTATTTAAGAACCCAGATGAAACCTTTCCCTTAGGATATTTATTTTTGCCACAGGTAAAAATCAGAAAGACTACTAATGTATTCTAATATATACCATTTGCAATTATGGCTTATTTTAACATAAAATTTCTTTCCTGTGCTATTTTTACAGTGCAGGTATGAATAAAAACAGTTGAAAGAAATATAAATATTTTCAAATGTTTTGACATTTCTTACTGAACAAACAGTAATTAAAAGAAGCTTGTAATTAACTTGCTGAGGTTTTTCTATGAGGAAAATAGAAAATGAAAAAACATGTTTGATTTCATTACACCAATTCGTCTTATACCAATTGAGGTGAAAAAAGTTAAGCAGTGAGGAGTTTGAACACTGAGTTAATGAATTCTCTTATGAAAAGTGCATTTTTATAACGTATAGAACCAGTATTTTCCAACCCTGGTCCTAAAGACCCCCCTGTCTGCCTGTCTGTATCTCAGCTGGTTTTGTTCCAACTGAGGAGCTGCTCTCAATTTCTTCCTTGAAAAACACTCAATTTAACAAAACGATTTGCTTACATTTTTAAAATAATATTCTTCATAAAAAGTTATTAAAAAGCTCTGATTATGCAAATTGTTTTCAATTAATGCTTCGATTAAGTCTTTGAAAGCAGTTCCTTAGTTGGTAAAAAAAAAAGCAGAAGAGACACAGACAGACAGACAGGCAGGGAGGTCCCCAGGACCAGGTTTGAGAAACACTGTTCTAAACTACTCAAGCAAACAGACTTCTAGTTTGTGACATCACAGTCAATGGAATTCTTTTCCTGTAAGCCAATGAAAATGAGTAACAATAATAAGAATACATTATAAAATGCATTGAAGTAGAAATTATATTGAGCGAATGGCATCTACTCGCTGGTATACATTATAAACTACATTCAAATACAAAGTCACATGAAGTCAGACTCCAGGCAATTCTATGACCAACAGTTGCCTGCTTCGTAGACAATATTTACATCATGAGATATGCTGATGAGGTCACCTGTCTCCTTGATGCAACGTTGCAGATATTTAGTTTTTTTATGCAAATTCTTGCAAAAAATTATGATAATAGAGTTCAGAGCCCCATTTCTGTATAAATATGGCTGCTTCTCTGCTGTGACTTCACCGACTTGAACAGCCCAAGACCAGCAGACAAAATGAAGACTCTGGTGCTTCTTTCCGCCCTGGCTTTCCTCTGCAGCTGTGAGTACAATCCGACCATCTCCGCTTTCTTTCAAAGAATTGCACATTGATCCATGATGTTTGTGCAGGGTAGCTTTCCCCAGTCTGCTCCAGTAGCATCATGCACTATTAATGGTATTATAATGCAATAGCCTACTGTAGCACCACCATGGGAGTCCTACGGACTATATTTGATTACTAAGTAGTTTCACAGTCATGGTATCTAATGTAATCCAACACTGTAGCATCACGGTGCTATCTCTTTTACTACAGTAGTACTATTTCAATGCAGTTTTCATTATAGTGTTTACTGTATTAAAACGACAGTTAATAAGACACCTTTACCTATAGTTTTAGTATTATAGTAGTATTGCTGTTTCTCTTCTCCTAAATTCTTTGATTTGCACTTTTGTAACTAGTGTGAGTCTGACCTGTAGGAATGTGTTGTAGAACTCTCCAGAACAGTGCTGACAGGTTTTTTTGCTTTGTTTCAGCTGTGGAGACGTTCTTTTTTGTACCTCCGAACAAGCTAGCGAGCTATAATATTGCCGATTATTTTAGAGGCAAAAGAGAAGCTGGCAATGAACCCGCAGTGCTGCCTGAGGGAAGAGGTACGTCATTTAACGTGTTTAAGTCTACAGGAGATCTACCAATAGATCCAAATCTATTATGAAAGAACTATACAAAATACTACTGCAGATATCCAGTTCCAGTGAAGTTGAATTCAAATGCAGGATTTATATTCAGATCTAACTAGGAGCAGTAGCAGGGAGCAGCAAAGCAGGGGGCAGATAAGTAAGAGTTAATTCATGAACATGCAAGTTTGGGTGTCATGTAGTCCAGACAGGTAGAGCTGTGAGGTTTTACAGCTGCTGTCTGAACAGGTGTACAATTTAAACTTGATTGTTTGAA